>NC_133326.1:605782048-606082048 GCF_042186555.1 Aquarana catesbeiana | reverse complement strand
GAGATTTGCTACTTGTGCCTAGGCTGTGCCTAGGCTGTGTGGAATGCAGGGACAAGAGAAGGAGCATTGCTGAGTGCCCTGCCAGCAGTGACCCCTGTCCTGCCAGCAGTGACCTCTGTCCTCTGCCCTACTGACCCCATAAACTGCCCTTCTGATCCCTGTCCTTTGCCCTGCTGACCCCTGCACACTGCCCTACAAACTAATGGCCTCCATGCACTGCCCTACAAACTGCTGATCCTATCCTCAGCCCTGCTGACCTCCCATCCTCTGCCCCCTGACATTTTTTAGTGCACCCCCTGCATCAGACAGGCTAGATCCAGCCGTGTCTGGATCCTAACTCAGCTATTAGAAGTTTGTTTGTTTCCATTAGATTGGAC
This sequence comes from Aquarana catesbeiana, assembly GCF_042186555.1. Taxonomy (NCBI): domain Eukaryota; kingdom Metazoa; phylum Chordata; class Amphibia; order Anura; family Ranidae; genus Aquarana; species Aquarana catesbeiana. The sequence goes on along the minus strand of NC_133326.1, from coordinate 606,081,671 downwards.
AAAACTTTTCCATCCTTGTGCTTTGAGTTTATTGCTCACTTTGGTCAAAACTGATTGTTGAATCATCTTTAACTCTTATGCCGCGTACACACGATCGGACTTTCCGCCAACAAAACCGTCGATTTTTGTTTGAAGGATGTTGGCTCAAACTTGTCTTCCATACACACGGTCACACAAATGTTTGCCAACAATTCCGAACGTGGGAACGTACAAGACGTACGACGAGCCGAGAAAAAGGAAGTTCAATAGCCAGTGCGGCTCCTTCTGCTTGATTCCGAGCATGCGTGAACTTTGGTGCTCGGACTTGTGTACACACGCTCGGACTTTCCGACAACAAAGTGAAGTTGGCGGAAAATTTGAGAACCTGCTCTCAAACATTTGTGTGCGGAAATTCCAACAGACTTTCCGACAACAAGCTCACATTGAACATTTCCCGTCATAAAGTCCGACCGTGTGTACGCGCCATTAGATTAAATGAACTTTCTGAAAGCAATAATTTTCTAAAAAAATTCTACAAGTGTAGAATTTAAGTCAGCTTTAACCACTTTAATCAACATTTCCAAACACCATTAGACAGCAATAATTATATTTCTTCTCGTCGTGTTCAATCCGCCTCTCACTGCTGAAACCTCTTCAAAGAAATATTTCACGGCGAGTACGACATTACAGTGTCTTTGTATCAACAACTATCATCTGCGAGCAGTTATTGTTATACTGAATATGGTAAAAGTTATAAACATCCAGAAGATCTGATAAGCACTTTGTATGCTGTGTATACAATGAGCCATCATAAGGTGTGTGATCATCAAAGAGAGAAAATAGATTTTACATACAGTATACACTATATACACCGATCAGCTATAACGTTAAGATCACTGACAGGTTAAAGTGATTGTAAAATCTCATTTTTTTTTTCCATAAAAATAATAAACATGTTACACTTACCTCCTCTGTTGCAGTGGATTTACACAGAGCAGCCTGGATCCTCTTCTTCTCGGGTCCCTTTTCTGTTATTCTGGCCCCTCCCTCCTGTTCAGTGCCCCCACAGCAAGCAGTTTGCTATGGGGGCACCCCGTTTTAGGGCTCCTTGTGTCCATTCAGACACAGAGCCCCGACCCGGTCCGCCCCCTCTCTCCCCTGATTGGCTAGCTGACTGATTACAGCAGTGGGAGCCGCTGCTGTGTCTCAGCCAATCAAGAAGGAGAATCTCAGACAGCTGAGAGTTTCATGGACATCGCTGGACAGCGAGGGACCTCAGGTAAGTGTTAGGGGGGCTGCTGCACAAAGATGGCTTTTTATCTTAATGCATAGAATGCATTAAGATAAAAAAACCTCCTGCCTTTACAAACCCTTTAAGTAAATAACATTGATTATCTCCTTGCAAGGGCATCTGAAATTTGGTGGGATATATTAGGCAGAAAGTGAACATGTTTCCCCCGATGTTGATGATTCGAAAGCAGAAAAAATGGGCATTGCAGTTTGTTATGTAAGGGGCTGTGTAGCTGCACACTGGTCAGGGTGCCCATAACTGACCAGTGTCCACAGCCAAAAGCTCCTACAATGGGCATGTGAGCATCAGAACTGGACCACAGAGCAATGGAACAAGGTGTCCTAGTCCAATGAATCATGTTTCCTTTTACATCATGTGAATGGCCAGGTGCATGTGAGTTGCTTACCTGGGGAAGAGATGGCACCAGGATGCACTATGAGAAGAAGGCAAGCTGGAGGAGGCAGTATGATACTTTGGGCAATGTTCTGCTGGGAAACCATGTGGATGCGACTTGGACATGTATCACGTTGTCTGTTGTGCGATAAGATGGTCCATCATCCTGTATAACAAGAGACTGCTGATGTGTCTACAGTTACATTCTGAAACATTAACCATATTCATTTTTTTTACATTTTATTTATTTTTTAATAGGAGGAACCTGTCATTATGGAAACATGGAACTTGCCATTGCTGCTATGTTTCCAATACAAGCTCCAGAGCCATACTAAGTAATACATTTAGATGATGATGATGACAATCCTGAAGCCTGCATCTTAAAATACAAGTCAGCAACAGCAGCATATTTTTATATGAATAGGTTTTATTAGAATGACAAAATGTGGAAATATTAGCAGAATGGCTTGATAATGATAGGTCTGCAGGGGATTAAGTGATAGTTATGTGGTGATGGTAATGTGATTGTAATGTGGGGTTCAGATGAGTAATTGTTACAATACTCAGGCAATAAATGGTAAACTGTTATGATACGTATGCATTGAGCAGGCAATGACTACAATACTTTGGCAATGACAACTGGGACTTGTGTTGATGTTTTGTTTGTGTCATATAATGAAATAATGCCCTACAATGGAATAGGGACTATTGTAGGCATGTCAGACAAAGGAAACTCCAAAAGACATACATTTTATTATATATCAGATTAAAATATATGTTGGGCATTAAAGGGATATGGCTTGTGAACCCATGTACAGTAACAGTACAGCAGCATAATATGGTTACCAAAACCTCAACCAAAACATAATAGTAAGATGAGACATGGATGAATATCCAACGTATTTTTTAATCTGATATATAATAAAATTTATATTTTTTATATTCACGTCTTTTGGAGTTTCTTTTGTCTGACATGCCTGCATTCCATTGAAGAGTATTTTTTGATGCTTTGATTGGGATGATTGGCATTCTCACAGCTTTCCAACTCTTTCATTTGTTTGTGTCATATACAGTATCTCACAAAAGTGAGTACACCCCTCACATTTTTGTAAATATGTCATTATATCCTTTCTTGTGACAACACTGAAGAAATTACACTTTGCCACAATGTAAAGTAGGTTGCTGCCACACACACTTGACACCATCTGAGCCAAATAAGTTTATCTTGGTCTCATCAGACCACAGGACATGGTTCCAGAAATCCATGTCCTTAGTCTGCTTGTCTTCAGCAAACTGTTTTTCGGGCTTTCTTATGCATCATCTTTAGAGGCTTCCTTCTGGGACGACAGCCATGCAGACCAATTTGATGCAGTGTGCGGAGTATGGTCTGAGCACTGACAGGCTGACCCCCACCCCTTCAATCTCTGCAGCAATGCTGGCAGCACTCATATGTCTATTTCCCAAAGACAACCTCTGGATATGACGCTGAGCATGTGCTCTCAAATTCTTTGGTCAACCATGCCGAGGCCTATTCTGAGTGAAACCTGTTCTGTTAAACCGCTGTATGGTCTTGGCCACCGTGCTGCAGCTCAGTTTCAGGGTCTTGGCAATCTTCTTATAGCCTAGGCCATCTTTATGTAGAGCAAAAATTCTTTTTTTCAGATCCTCAGAGAGTTCTTTGCCATGAGGTGCCATGTTGAACTTCCAGTGACCAGTATGAGAGAGTGAGATCGATAACACAAAATTTAACACACCTGCTCCCCATTCACACCTGAGACCTTGTAACACTAACGAGTCACATGACACCGGGGAAGGAAAATAGCTAATGGGGCCCAATTTTGGCATTTTCACTTAGGGAGGCCCTCACTTTTGTTTCCAGCGGTTTAGACATTAATGGCTATGTGTTGAATTATTTTGAGGGGACAGAAAATTTACACTGTTATACAAGCTGTACACTCACTACTTTACATTGTAGCAAAGTGTCATTTCTTCAGTGTTGTCACATGAAAAGATAGAATAAAATATTTACAAAAATGGGAGGGGTGTACTCACTTTTGTGAGATACTGTAAGTTTTATATTCCTATACAAGGCTAAGGGAATAAAAAACATGCTTGGAACAGGTCAGCTGCAGATTAAATGCACCTGTCAATGAATGCATCTCGAACTGATGTCAAACCATACCTCACAACTTTCAGAAATAATAAAGAGGGACACCTTCTAGCACACAGCATGTAGGCAAAGAACACATCCCTGCAACGGACCGGGGTACAAAGACCACAAAGATCTAATATGCAAAAGCAATGAATACATCAGGCTAAAAAGAGGGACAACTTAGCTGCACGAGGGACAGAGGAATTTGGTTTCTTAAAAGAGACAGTCCCTCAAAATGAGGGACATTTGTGAGCTATGGTCAAACAGATGCTATTGACGCAATCCCAAAGCATCTCAACATAGGAAAGTGACAATAACAAGGGCCTGGTTTTAGCCCCCAACCACAACTTTACCTGGAATTTCTATCTTTTACTGGCCAAACCCATGATCAGTGAACCGACTGGAGATATGGGTGGAAGAGGGATCACAGCCTGCACCCGTTTCTGGTTTTCTCCTCCCCTCCAGTGCTATCTTGTAGTCTAAGAAGCATAGTACTATTACCATTTTAGAAAACTACTGTTAACAGGCTACCAAGAGTACTGTATACTACCATATTAAAGAACCATATCTAAAATCATATACAAGAAGATAAAAAAATATAAACCTGTAACCAGCTGTTTTATGAAAAAATAAATAGATACATCCTAAAGTCTTTTTAAATTGATATCCATTGATATTGTTTTTTCTTATACAACCTTGACAGGGGTGTTTAGTGGATGATAAGCTGTGGGATACTCCCTATATATACAAAAACATATAGAAAAAAGGTTTAGGATCCAGGGAACAGGTTATTTTTAATAGAAATACCTAATCCATGGGTGAATTTTTTGTATAAAACAGCTTGTAACAGATTTATATATTTTGTTCTTATATATGATATTGTATATAGTTTTTGATATAGTTATGTGCAGTATCTGTGGTAGCTTGTTAACAGTAGTTTTGTAAAGTTTAATATTTGTTAGTTTTGTAAAGTGGTAATAGTACTATACTTCTTAGCCTACAAGCTAACACTGGAGAGGAGAGAACCGGAAATAGTATTGGTCAATTTTTCTACTGTGGGCTCCGGATGGAATCATTTTTATCCTTTTGTTGGTTCGAAAATCTGAGTTGTTGTTGCTTGTTTTAAGAGGCATAGAAACACTGATGTCACCACTCCTGTCAGCCAACCAGTGGCTGACCCAGAGGAAACTCCTGCCGGCCTGGAGACCAGTGGCAGCCTGTGGGCGCTGCCCCCCTAATCCCTGTGCTCGGCCTCTAATCTACATACAGGGCAATGGACGCATTAATTCCTATGGGGGTTTTTTCTTTTTTTTTTTAAAAACAGTGATTAGAGCCAGAGGCTCTAAATGGTTTCAATAAATTGTGGGCTCGGAGTGCCCTGAGCCAACCCAGTTGTGTGACAATAGTGAATAAATATTCGCTATTGTCTTCTTGATTCTCCTCCTGGCCAATCAGGAAGCGGGTCCTGAAACTCGATTGGCCATGAGGAGAAGCGACCGAATTGGCCGCTATGCCTAGGAAAGGAGGAGGGGAGCTGCCGAGGAGGAAGCCGTTGTGAAGCCTGAGAAGCAGAGGAGGAGCAGGAAGGAGCGGAAGCTGCCCACGACCTAGGTGGGGTAAGTGTGGGGCCGACCAACCAACCAGGGAAGGGGGGATGGGGGTGGCGGCAGGATGTCTTGACATCCTGCCGCCCCCCCTCCCCCAAAATATACAGCACCAGCCGCCACTGCCAGTGACCCAATAATTTAACCAACTTTCTTTAATCGTACATCACGGGACACAGAGCCATAGTAATTAATATGTGGGTTATAGTCCACCTTCAGGTGCTGGACACTGGCACACCCTAAACAGGAAGTTGCCTCCCTATATAACCCCTCCCATACCGGGAGCATCTCAGTTTTTTCCCCAGTGTCTAAGGTGTTGGTCACGAGGGAAGATGTGGTGTGCTGAGCTCCACTTGAGTGTCACCACTGGGGGCTGTATGGAGCATGTACCTTCTCATGCTTTGCTCAGATATCACGCTGTGTCACAGAAGCAGCAGACTTTTTTCCTCCGGCTAGCAGGCAGACCTCCGGTAAGTTTGGGGGGTTTTGCTTCCTCCAGACACCCCCACCTGGGCTGAACTCTTCCCCTCTTCATGAGGCTGAGTATAAGGGAGAACTAAAAATGATCGGCAATGCCGTTTTCTTTCACCGCACCTACTTGGCTGTGGCTTCCAGGTCTCCTCCACGCCATCCCTCCTTCACTCACAAGAGATCCCGTCAGATCGGAGGCCCATGCTTGTGCAGGAAAACTCTTTTTTTTTTAAAGAGAAAGGAGGGGGGGCGCGATGGGGGCGGGGCTTAGCACGGCGTTGGCATCCTTTAGCGCGAGAATGTGGCGTCCTTCAGCACGAGAATGTGTTTTAAAAAAACTCCATTTGTGCTTGCTGCAAAATTGTCGGAGAGACATAAGAGCAAAGAGGAGCATGAAAGAGGTTTTGGTGATACAGGCATTTCCTATTTGACACATTTACTATTTGCATCAGGCTGAGCAATAATAGCAGCGGCAGTGGCTGGACTATTGCTCAAGCAGTGGATGCGATTTCTTCTGGTAGTACCTCTGCTTTGTGCATCGGGCTAAGGTCAGAATGGAGGGTTGAAGCACCCCCAAAAGAGAGCTAAAAGGGTCTCCCTCAAGCTCTGGAAAGCCTACTCATCTCTACAAATGGCATCCTCCCCTGAGAGGGGGTGGCTGGTCAGAGTGAGCATCGGGGCCATGAAACATTTGCAGCTGTTTTCAACACTGCAGCCCCTGTTCATTTTACTAAAAAGATCTTTTTTTTCCTCAGCCATGATAGGTTTAAAAAAAAAAAAGTTTTGCGACTTTAATCGCATCCCAGTGTGGGTCAAAATGCGACAGGTTCTCTTCCATTACCCAGGACAAGACCCTCAAACTGAGGAACTAGGGGCAGGAGAAGATGATTTCCCTCAGGGGACCGTGGTGAGGCTGATGACTCCTCTTCTGAGGTGTCAAATGCGGGAGAATCAGCTGTTTCAATCTTAAGCTTGATGGTGCAATTTCTTGCTGAATGGTCCGCTCCACATTTATGTACACTTAACTGAGTGTTTGGGTTCGCTAAAGCCTCCTCAAGCTGTGCATGCCTTTTCCCGTCCATTCATTGCTGGAAAAGCTTTTTTGTATCTGAGAGGATCACCCAGATAAGCATTATTTTCCCTCCTAAAAAGTTTTCACACTTTATCCTAGGGTGGAGGAAATTCACTAAGTAGGGTATACCAGCAATTAATGCTGCTACTGTATATCCTCTGTGAATAAGAGTTTGACTTGTCCGGCAGACAGTGCTGAAATGCTTAGGGATCCAATGGATAAAAAGTTGGAATTCCTATTAAAAAAAAACAAAAAACACTTTTTTCTCTGGCAGATTGAGTGTCTCAGCCTGCACTGAGAGTAATTGCTTAATCGTTGAGAAACCAGTTTAAACAGGTGTTCAAGGTTATCCTGCTCGGCAGGCCCAAGATCTGGCAGCTTTATGTTTGCAATAGTTTCTATGGGAGATTCTATCCTTCAGGCCTTGCGCCCTTCACTAAGCACCATGCAGAAGCTCCTGGCTAGTCTTCTTTTTTGAGGTGAAACAGCTATTTGGGGATTTTTTGGATGACGCATCCAAAGAAATTCTAGTGGAAAAAGTACCCCTTTTGCCATTTAAGAAAAGGAGTAAATGTATTTTTGTTTTAAAGCTCCTTCTTCTGTGCCAGGGGCATCAGCCTCCAGGCAGTCACGACGGCTTCCGCCGTCAGATTCAAAAGGTAATCCTCAGGGTTAACCCCAGAGACAAAAGAGGTCTTGGGGGAGGAAACCTACAAGATACTGAAGCCTCCTTATGAGGAGGCACCCCCGCTAGCTCAATAGGGGGAATTCTTCTGCAGTTCTCAAGGATCTGGCAGGAAGAGTGTCAAGACGAATGGGAGACTTCCTCAATAGCTCCAAGGTACAAACTAGAGTTCCAAGAGTTCCCGTCTCCTTGTTTCTCAAATCAAACGTTCCTAAGGATCCAGAGAAAAAGAAGTCTTTCTCTCAAGCATTGGACCATCTTTTGGCAAAAAGTGATCATGGTGGCCCCCATGTAAGAGCAGAGGTTGGGGTTTGGTTAAATCCAAATGGACATTCTGGATCTCAAAAATCTAAATTCAAGTCCTAAATATAACCACACTTTTTTTGCATGGAGTCAATCCAATCAGTTATCTCTGGTGTCAATAGACGTCAAAGACGCATACCCCCATATGCCTAGTTCCTCGCTCACTAGTAATATCTACTTTTCAAGGTGGAAAATCTTCATTTTCAGTGTGCAGCTCTGCTTTCAGGTCTAGCTACTGCACCTTGAGTGTTTACAAAGGTTCTGGCCCCTCTTCTAGCCAGATTAAGGGCCCAAGGTATAACGATTATGGTTTCCTGGACGATCTGTCCTTGATAGTCCAGTCGGTAGCCCGCTTAGACCAAAGTATGGTCACCACATTCAACTACCTGGAATATCTAGGTCAGATTCTCAGCCTAGGAGAAATCTTCTTTAAAGCCATGAAAGGGGCTAAGATACTTGGGTCTGATCATAGGTACACCCAGAAAAGGGTATTCTTGCCCCAGGCAAAGATTAGCGCCATAAAGGAACTGATTTAGGTGGTCGAAGCAAGATGAATTCTTCTATTCAATTTGGCATGAAATACCAGGTACTGTAGGCAGGGTACGCTGGAGCCTCAGTTTATGGTTAATATCCAAAAATCCGCAAAGGGGAAAATCCTTCCTTCAGTTACCACGGAAGTGGCCCGGATCAGAAATGACCTTGCCGATTATCATTCTAGAAATTCAGGCAGAGCACTTGGTTCTGAGGGCCTGAACGTTCAGTTTACGGTATTGTCCCGCCAGGATTCAATCCGACTATGTCACAGCAATGGCCTATATTAATCACCAAGGGGGCACAAGAAGCGACACAGAGAAAGGTGAATCATATCCTATCTTGGGCAGAAAACAATGTACTTTGCCTATTGGCAGTCTTCATTCTAGTTGAGTCGCCAGCAGTTGTTCCCGGGAGAATGGTTCCTTCACCCCAATATCTTCCTGTCAATATGTCAAAGATGGGGGATCCCAGACATAGATCTGTTTTACGTCCAGGTTCAACAAAGAGATTGACAACTTTGTGTCAAAAACAAAGGATCCGCTAGCATGCAGAACAGATGCCTTGCTATTCCCATGGAATCGGTTCTCACTGATTTATGCATTCCCTCCTATTCTGCCTGCGTCCACGACTTCTTCACAGGATCATGCAGGAAGGAAAGTCGGTGATTCTTGTGGCCTCCAGTGGGGCCCAGGAAATCTTGGTATGCAGGGATCGTAAACATGACAGTAAGGGACCCTTGGACCCTACCGCCACGGCAAGACCTTCTTTCGTAAGGTTCGGTATTCCATCCTACTTTACAAATGCTAAATTTAACGGTTTGGCTATTGAGACCCACACTCTGAAGAAACGTGGGCTGTCAGGTTCAGTGGTTTCTATCTTGGTTAATGCAAGGGAGCTGGCCTCCATAATTATATATTATGGAGTCTGGGAAGCCTATGTCTCCTGGTGTGAAACCAGGGGTTGCACCCCAGGAAATAGGTCAAAGGTAGAATCCTTGACTTTCTGCAGATGGGGTGAGAAATAAAGCTAGCCTTAAGTGCTTTCTAAGGACAGGTCTCGGCCTTATCTGTATTTTTTCAACGAACACTTGCCTCTCTTTCTTTGGTTCGTAACTTTATTCAGGGGGTAACACGGCTTAATCCCCGGTTAGGTCACCCCTGAACCCTTGGGACTTGAATTTAGTTTTGGCGGCATTACAGAAACAGTCTTTTTTTGGACCAATACGACATATTCCCTTGGTCCTTTTTTGACAAGGAGACTATTTTTTCTGGTAATCATATCTGCTGCAAGAAGGGTAACAGAATTGGCTGCTTTTTCTTGTAAAGAGCCATATTATTATTGTTCTCAAGGATAAGGTAGTATTGTGTCCTCATCCTAACATTTTACCGAAGGTAGTATCAGGTTTTTATCTAAACAAGGATATTGTTCTATCTTCATTTTTTCCAGGACCCTTTTCTATGGAAGAAAAATCACTACATTCTCTTGATGTGGTGAGAGCAGTCTACTTAAAGACGACTGCTCAGATTCGGAAAATGGATGCTTTGTTCGTATTGCCTGAAGGTCCTAAAAGAGGACAGGCAGCATGGAAATCTACTATTCTAAATGGATTGGACAAATAATAATTCTAGCTTATGGTTTAAAGAGGTAGGTTCTACCCTCTCAAATCAAAACACCCTCCTCTAGGGCTGTTAATGCTTCCTGGGTAGTGCATCACCAAGCCTCCATGGCTGAAATCTGCAAGGCCGCAACTTGGTCTTCAATCCATACATTTACCAGATTCTATCAGGTGGATGTAAAAGACATGAGGATGTTGCCTTTGGGCGCAGTGTACTGCAGGCAGCAGTATAAGTCCTCTGATCTCATGGTACCCTACTTTTGTTGTGTCTCCCTCCCCTCAGTTGGCATTGCTCTGGGACATCCCACATAGTAATAACTATGGCTCTGTGTCCCGTGATGTACGATTAAAGAAAATATGATTTTTATAACAGTTTACCTGTAAAATCCTTTTCTTTTGAAGTACATCACGGGACACAGAGGTCCTCTCTTTCTAGTATACACTTGTATTGCTTTGCTACAAAACTGAGATGCTCGGGGGGCGTGCTCTGGAGCTGCATGGAGTAAAATGTGTGCTGTGAGAGCTCCGCTCAAGACCCATCCTTTATACCGATCCTTGGGGACACATCCTCCGCAGACAGACGCCTAAATACCCTGCCTTACCTGCCTACCTGCGTACCGGCATGTCTCCTACTAAAAGAACCAGAGCTGCGGCTAAACTGGCTCAATACCGCCATGACGAGCGGGACCTGGGAGAAGAAGATGGCGCCGCACAGCCTCCCGCACGTGATGACCAGACCTCGGAAGACACAGCTAAAGTGCTGGAAGCCATCGCCAATTGTCAATCCACTCTTACCTCCAGGATCAAGGAGGTGAAGATTGACATCTCCCTGATCCGGCAAGATGTCCAAAAGCTCTGTGAGAGCATGACCGAGACAGAGCACCGCATCGGCCACATGGAGGAGGACCTGCAACCTTCAGGTCTCCACCGAATAGCTGCAGTATCAATTAAACATGGTTCTCTCCAAACAAGACGACATGGAGAACCGTCTCAGAAGATGCAACCTCCGCTTTGTGGGGCTCCCAGAGAAGTCTGAGGGTGCTGACCCCCCCACCTTTCTAGAAAACCTACTCATCCAGACCTTTGGTAGAGAGGCCTTCTCCTCCACATTTGTTGTGGAGCGCACCCACCGCCTTGCGGCAAAACCCCCACCTGTTGGAGCCCGCCGAGAACCTTCATAGCCAAGTTCTTGAACTACCGTGATCGGGACACAATACTTAGGCTCACTCGTGAAAGAGGCGACATCCCCCTGGGCAATGTAACCGTGGCGGTATACCCGGATTTCTCTGCCGAGGTACAAAAGAAACGGGTGCGCTTTACCGAAGCAAAACGGCAACTCTGCATACACCTGGGCCCGGCTTAGACTCTCACCTCGTATGCATCGCAACCACTGAAAATTCGAGATTGGGAAGGGTGCCCTATGTGCTTTGACTGCTACATCCTGCCATCTTTGGGAACCGTGAGTTTTACCTCGTCACACCCTTTCCTCTCGGCTAATGCTTAGTCCCCCCCCTGCCTCCTTCACAACCACGTTGCCAGACATTGTCTAACTTCCACCAATATGTCTGATTTATTGGTCTTGGGCGGTGCAATCGTGCCCGCCATCCAAGAGATTGATTGCACCTCCCGCTCCACCATGCGCTCTTCAGCTTGTTCGCCCCCCATCGACCTCGTTGGTCACCTCAAGACTGTGGTACACTTGCCATCTTTGATTACCACCTACTTACAAATGTTTTCCTGTCCAGCCTCTGCCCCCTCAATTCTGAGGGACGGCAGTGAGTTAAATCTGCCTTGCTGGCTCAGAGTATATGCAGACAGTTCAGGTTCAGTTTTTATATATGTTGTGTTTTTTTTTTTATATGTCCACATTGATGAATCATATTTATAACTTTAAGTTCACAGTACAGCTGGTATTACTGGGTATGACCCTCTCCCCACACCCCGTAGCAGGGTATGGTGGCCCTTTGCTTACTACTACTTTTTGCCATGGGTTTGGAATCCCCCTGGTGACCCTCATGACTTACGGGTGTTCAGCACTCACGTATATATGCTTAGTTACTGTCTTACGATCTATGCACTACTATGTACAATTTGTCACCCTCTGGGGTTCCGACTGCGCCCTTCAGCTCCTTCTCACATGCTATGGCTTCACTTAAAATTTTTACTTGGAATGTCCGTGGCCTTGGTGAGAGGGCTAAATGAACTGCGGTTCTTTCACACCTCAAATCCCAACGAGCAGACATTTCTATCCTCGTTGAAACTCATCTTGTAGGTCAGAAACAAATGTGCCTCAAAAAGCCGTGGGTGGGCTGGTTGTACCAGGCCCCACACACCTCTAACTCTCGTGGGATTGCAGTCCTTATGGCCAAAACAGTACAATTCCAGCTTCATACCTTGCAGTTGGACCCCCCAGGGCCGTTCATTGTTTTTGCATGTTACCATAGGGGGATTGGAGGTCCTCCTCCCCCATTTCAATTTGCCATGCTACAGATGGGTGTCGCTTTTATGTCTCAGTATCCTTCAGTACCAGCAATCTGGGCAGGGGATTTTAACACAGTTGTTGCCCCACAAATGGACAGACTAAGCCCTGCTAACCCTACACCTCCTACAACTCACACAACCAGGTTTGGTAAGTTTCTTACAGAATTTGCCCTCACGGATACTTGGAGACATCTACATCCGACACAAACACGCTTCTCCTGTTTCACTCCTTCACGATCATCTATGTCTCGCATATATTTTATCATTCTTGCCTCCCCTCTTCTCCCTCACCTTATTGATGTGGGATTCGATGCTAGAGTGCTATCCGATCACTCTCCCTACTGGATCAGGCTACGACTGCCATCTCCCCCCACTGCCCGAATCTGGAGGTTGAACCCCTTTTGGCTCACCATCCTCCCAGATTTGGATGGCATCCAACGCGAGTGGGGTCACTACTCACACTAACGATGGCACGGCCCTGGCCGGATCCATATGGGAGGCCTTTAAAATGCACGCCCGCATGGTCCTCTCCACGCGCATTAACCGACACAAGGCCACCTCCAAGCAGCTACTCTGCCAGGCAGAGGACCACCTCAACACCCTAGAGCAAGCCTTTCAGACCAATCCGACAGTCGCAAATGCCTCTCTCATACACATTCAGTCCAGACTCACAAACCAGCTGCACTTTGAGAAGGCTAAGCTAAGTATCTTCTTTAGTAAACAATGCACCTTCGAACATGGCGAAAGAGCAGGCAAGCTCCTTGCTTACATGGCTCATCTGGACCACAAACCCCCGGTAGTGCTCTCTCTCCAGACGACCTCTGGGGCCAAGATAACAGACCCCGATCAGGTGGCTGAGGAGTTTAGGTCTTTCTACTCTGCACTTTACTCTTCCACTTCCCAACACTCCCAAGCCGAACTCTCAAAATTTCTACAGGATATAGATTTCCCCACACTCTCACCACCGCAAATTGCACAACTGGAAGCACCCATAACTGTAGAATTCATCACAGAGGCTCTGGCTCTACTCCCTATATCCAAGGCTCCTGGCTCTGACGGGCTCCCCCTCGAATTCTATAAACAGTTTAGTGAGACCCTAACCCCCAAGCTATGTAAATTATATACACATATTTTTTACACTAACACCCTTCCAAAATCCATGAATGAAGCCCTTATCGTCCTCATACCCAAACCGGGCAAGGACCCACTCCTTCCTGAATCGTATAGGCCCATTTCTCTCCTCCAATTCGACGTCAAGATACTAGCCAAAATCCTGGCCCTGCGCCTCAATAAAGTGATCTCCAGTCTAATACACCCCGACCAGACCGGCTTCATGCCGGACAAAAACACGGCCTTTAATCTTAGGCGGCTTCACATGAATCTTCAGTCCCAGCACACATATATAGGCACCAGAGTAGTGGTTAGCTTGGACGCTGCCAAAGCGTTCGACTCTGTGGAATGGAGCTATTTATGGGAATGTCTTAGAAGATTTGGCTTTGGCCCAAAATTCATAAAATGGCTCCGGCTACTCTATCAGGCCCCACAGCGCGTATTCAGGTGAATGGTAGAGTCTCTCCCTCCTTCCCACTATCTCGCGGTACGCGCCAGGGATGCCCCATCTCACCTATGCTTTATGCTCTTGCAGTTGAGCCCCTTGCAATAGCACTTCGTTGCCACCCTGACATCAAGGGTCTCTGCAGTGGTCAATTGACAGAGGTGATAAGCCTTTAGGCTGACGATATGCTCCTCTACCTTGCCGACGCAGGTCCCTCACTTCAGACAGCTCTCTGCATAATCACAGCCTTCGGGGCGTTTTCTGGGCTCCAGATAAACTGGACTAAGTCTCAAATCCTCCCGTTAGATTTGATCAAGCCGCTCTTCCTCTTGTCAGAGCAAGCACCATCAAGTACCTAGGTATTCACATCTCTGGCTCAATCCATGATTTTATCGCCCTTAACAATGAACCATTATTCAGTACATTAAAACTTAAAACACAGGTATGGTCCAGACTCCCCCTAGGGGTTATGGGCCGCATTAGTCTTGTGAAAATGATCCTACTTCCCAAATTACATTATATATTTTGGCAGTCCCCAATACATCTCCCCTCGCATATATTCAAAGCAATGGAGTCTATCCTCAACACTGTCATATGGGGCTCCTCCCGTCATAAACTGTCGTGGAAGGTCCTGAAATGCCCAACTGAATTAGGCGGTACCGCGCTTCCTGACCTCTCCACATACTACATAGCCGCCCAACTCTCTCACTTTTTCCACTTCAACCTCTCTGATAAGACTCGCTACTCCCACGTGGTTTGTCCACAATCCATTGGTCCGCTCTCACACCCCTTCCAAATCCTGTTCTGCGAACCCCGCGGTTCACCTCATACCAGCAAGGGGGGTCTATGTTGTCACATCACTGCAAGATCTGGCGAGCCGCTATGCGCCTGGGTCAAGCGCCCTCCCCTCATTCTCACACTCCCCTGTGGGACAACCCAAATCTTCCCGAACTCACCTCCGTCCCTGACCACGGCCTTTGGGTCACTAGGGGCGTTATCTACTTGTCACAAGTTGTAGCCCGCGGGATGGTTAAGTCGTTCCAAACACTTAAAGATAACTTTGCTTTACCAAATCACACGTTCTTCCGATATCTCCAACTCCGGCACGCACTTAACACACAGCTTGGCAGCCCTGTCCCAGCCGTCGAGGTCCCACTGTTAGTGGATATAGTCATGGATAAAAACTGATCTCTCAAATTTATACATACCTCATGCGGCCCGCAGCCAATGCCATTACTCATCAATTGAAGTCACGATGGGAGTCGGACCTAGGCAACTTGACTGATGAGGACTGGGAGGAGGCCCTTGCCAACTGCAAAACTGTTTTCCCTAAACTTTCCGATCACCTATCCCATCTATATATCCTTCATAGATCGTACCTGACCCCGTACCGCATATCTAAATACAGACACGGACATAACCCGAGCTGCCCAAACTGCGGTCACCACATAGCTTCCTTTTTCATCTTTAATGGTCTTGCCCCTCCATATAGGGGTTCGGGACCCAGGTGGTAAGATTCCTAAATGATCGCATGGGCTCCCCACTGTCTCTGTGCCCCCGTCAATGTGTACTAGGGCTCCTTTTGCTCTCTGAAGGTGACAAATATTTGAACACATTTCTGCAAGAAACACTATTGCTTGCCAGGCTACAGATTGCTAGAACATGGATGAGGGGAACCCCCCCCCACGCTACAGCAATGGATTAGAACAGTTAATACCACTCTCCCCTACAAAAAAATACTATATATACACAGGGGCTGCCCCGATAAATTTTACAAAATCTGAGATAGATGGTTTGAGGATACCTCCACCAGCGATGCTAGGAATTAAATCTACTGTTTTTGTAGTGGACCTATAAGTCCCCCCTCCACCCCTCCCTCCCCTTGGCTACATACCACCTAATTACCTGTTGGACCCTAATATGTAAGCTCGCTCTTCTATTTTCCAAACCACTGTATTGTATGTATCAGCTGTACAATGATGTCACAAATGCAATGTATGATGTATATGTCAATTGGACTAATGCGTAAATGTAGTGCATGTTGCACTATTTCCCCGTGTCTTCATATACTTTTTCTTTTATGCTCAATAAAAGTTACTTTTGAATTAAAAAAAAAAAACTGAGATGCTCCCGGTATGGGAGGGGTTATATAGGGAGGCAACTTCCTGTTTAGGGTGTGCCGGTGTCCAATACCTGAAGGTGGACTATAACCCACATAGTAATTACTATGGCTCTGTGTCCCGTGATGTACTTCAAAAGAAAAGGATTTTACAGGTAAGCTGTTATAAAAATCCTATTATCTGGAGTATCAAGGCCAAAGCCAGGGAGTTCCCATCTGTGCTACTAATACTGTATGTTGCTGCTTCATTATATTATCTCAACAGGCCCTGTAAATACACTGGGGTTGATTTACTAAAGGCATATTGCTCTAGATCTGAGGGGAACACTGAAATGATGGGAAGCTCTGATTTATATCATCCAATCATGTGCAAGCAAAAATGCTATTTTGTTTGTCCTTGCATGGGATTGAGTATTCTTTGCAAAGTGAAGCTTTATTTACTAAGCTCTGGAGCAAGTGCACTTGCAGCGCACAGTATATTTTCCTTTAGTAAATCAACCACACTGTGTTATAAGACAATTATTAGGTATTGTATGCACAAATGACCAATTTGTTCTATTTTTCTGTTTATCAGTGTTATTTTTGCGCTTCTTCCTTCATATTTATATTATTTTCATTTTATTACAGGGGTTGCTTGTAGACTTTACCGACCACTGATGTGAAAAACTGGTTATTTTTATACAAAAGAGGCACAGCTGTAGTCAAAGAAAACAACTTTTTAATTGGTTAAACCTGTCGCTGCCTTTCTGGAATATAATTTATTTTTTAGTTCAGCCAGGCCATGGTATAATGGTGCCTCTGCCTGCCAGATCATGCTATACTGGTGCCTCTGCCTGCCAGTCCTTGCTATACCAGTGCCTCTGCCTATCAGTCCATATTATACTGATGCCTATGCCAGCTGACAGCAAAGACTGTTTCCAAAACTTCCACTCTTTCTCTATCGCTATCTTGATTTCTAAAATGCACTTGTCTTCAAGCCTTTTTAGTGTCTAAAATGGGCTATACGCTTTACAATATGACTATACAATGTCCCGTAGATCTACCAAATCTGTGCCATGGTATGGTCTACCTACACATCCATTTAGTTTGTGTTCTGTTAGAGAAGCCCTTAAATTATATATGGTGCATCCAGAAAGTATTTACATCGCTTGACTTTTTCCACATTTTGTTATGTTACAGTCTTATTACAAAATAGATTACATTCATTATTTTCCTCAAAATTCTGCAAACAATACCCCATAATGACAATGTGAAATAAGTTTGTTTGAAATCTTTGCAAAATTATTAAAAATAAAAAACAAAAAAAAAATCACATGTACATACAGTAGGTATTCATAGCCTTTGCTCAGTACTTTGTTGAAGCACCTTTGGCACCAATTACAGCCTCAAGTCTTTTTGAGTATGATGCTACAAGCTTGGCACACCTACTTTTGGGCAGTTTCTCCCATTCTTCTTTGCAGGACCTCTCAAGCACCATCAGGTTGGATGGGGAGCGTCGGTGCACAGCCATTTTGAGATCTCTCCAGAGATGTTTAATCGGATTAAAGTCTGGGCTCTGGCTGGGCCACTCAAGTACAATTACAGAGTTGTCCCATAGCCACTACATTGTTATCTTGGCTGTGTGCTTAGGGTCGTTGTCCTGTTAGAAGATGAGCCTTCACCCCAATCTGAGGTCCAATCTGTGCTCTGGAGCAGGTTTTCATCAAGGTTGTTTCTGTACATTGCTGCATTCATCTTTCCCTCGATCCCGACTAGCCGTTCCTGCTACTGAAAAACATCCCCACAGCATGCTGCTGCCGCCACCATGCTTCACTGTAGGGATGGTATTGGCAAGGTGATAAGCAGTGCCTGGTTTCCTCCAGACATGAGGTTTGCCATTCAGATCAAAGAGTTCAATATTTGTTTCATAAGACCAGAGAATTTTGTTTCTCATGGTCTGAGAGTCCTTCAGGTGCCTTTTGGCAAATTCCAGGCAGGCTGTCATGTGCCCATTGGGTTTTTGGTCAGCTCCTTGACTAAGGCCCTGCTCCCCGATTGCTCAGTTTGGCAGGGTGGCCCGGTCTAGGGAGAGTCCTGGTGGTTCCAAACGTCTTCCGTTTACAGATAATGGAGGCCACTGTGCTCATTGGGACCTTCAATGCTGCAGAAATGTTCATGTACATTTCCCTAGATCTGTGCTTTGATACAATCCTGTCTCAGAGGTCTACAGACAATTCCTTAGCCTTCATGGCTTGGTTTGTGCTCTGACATGCACTGTTAACTGTGGGAACTTATATAGACAGGTGTGTGCCTTTCCAAATCATGTCCAATCAACTTAATTTACCACAGGTGAACTCCAATCAAATTTACCACAGGTGAACTCCAATCAATTTGTAGAAACATCTCAATGATGATCAGTGGAAACAGGATGCACCTAAGCTCAATTTTGAGTGTCATGGCAAAGGCTGAGAATACTTATGTATATGTGATTTTTACATTTTTTTATTTTTAATGAATTTGCAAAGAATTCAAACAAACTTCTTTGTTGTCATTATGGGGTATTGTTTGTAGAATTTTGAGGAAAATAATGAATTTAATCAATTTTGTAATAAGGCTGTAACATAACAAAATGTGGAAAAAGTGAAGCGCTGTGAATACTTTCTGGATGCACTGTAGTTGTACAAAGATCTAACGTACATTGTACAATAGAATTGTAATGTGTAGGGTCAGCTTGAAATGTCAAATGTCTTGGCTTCGGCACAGGTAAAGAATGTTGCCCACACTATTATCACTCATTTATGAAGCATGTTCCAGGTCTGGTTTGTAGGAAAAGAGTAGAGAAATTTGAAGGATGTTGGTATAGAGGTGAACATGCAATTGACAGGTTGGGGGGAAGAATTCCTCTGCACACAACAGCTCATTTCTGGGCTCAGCTAATGCAAAGCTCCTCTTATAATCTGTTTTAATGGGGGGTACCGAGTGTAGTATTTGAAGGGCAATGTTGAAATACATCACTTTAAGTAAACCTATCACTTTGCCATTTAGGCCCTCCATTGTACATATACATTGCCTATGCTCCCATGATGTAGTGCTATCCACTTTACTGGGCATTTGCTTGGACTTAGAACTGTCACCTGTAATGGAGGCAGGAACCCTAGCCCTATGTAAAAACAGGAACCCTAACCCTGTGTCATAAACAGACTAACATGGAGTGTACATAGCACTTTCTATTTAGGACTGTGGTAGTTGAACAGGGCAGAAGAGGAGCATGGGAATTATGAGTACAGGTAGCAGAAGTTGGCGACCAAGATAACCCAGTACTTTGCCTTGAATAAGCAAAGTGACCAATTCTCTTTAAGTTCAGAAACAAACCGTGTTACAGAACTGTATGTGAATCATCAAAAATGTACATAGAGCAAAAAGGCTGCATGTGGATGGCATGTCTTGTACAGTGTCTTGTCTGTATATTAATAGCACACATCTGTATGTAGGTTACATAAGGAAACATGCACATGGGAGACAGTGTTATTTTGAAATGGGTTTCGGGAGAATATTAGACTTCAGCCTTTCATGGTGTAAATGAATAATTCTAGCATTTCTTTAGATCTGTAACACAGTCATTTTAATACAAACATCCCCTGCATAGAAATCTATAACATCTGTGTGCACGTGTAGTATGTTGAATTTGTGTTAACATTTTGCATATTTGTACAAGGGGGGTATATTAATGTGATGTTATGATCAGCTTCTGTAATCATTACACTGTAGGGGTGAATGTAATTATATCCTTTTATTGAATTCCTGAACAGTGGGAGAAGTCGGTGCCTCTTTGTGTACAGTAGTGTTACCAATGTGGTCCAACACTTGGCTTTTATCATGTCAGGTCCTACATGTCTACATACTGCATAATCCTATTATAACCATTCTAACCTTTGTGGTTCACATCTGTATCTTATTTCTTGAGGCCAGGTGAAAATAAGAAGCTGCAGCATTGGGACTTTCATCTATATCATGCCATTTCAACTTCAAATCTTGGTGCTCAAGGTCAGACAAGGACAACAGGAAAGGAGCTATGGTATCTTCATCTCCAGCCAACTTTACTAAGTTGGGGAAGGTAATAATAGCCATGTAGAGGCTCCAAGAGTATCTACTGTAGAGTAAACTTCAAAGTGTATTAGGTAGAAATAATTTTAATTTATGAAAGGTTGACCCACAGTAGGTATACTGTAGCACCCTAGAGGTAAGAGCTAAATATGATCTTTATGCCTTGAACCCAGGGGAGGACTTACATGTGGCCCTGGGCAACATCAAAGTGGTACGCTGTGTGAAGAAAATTATTTTAGTATTGGCATTGCACAAAAAAAAACCTCAATGCCTCGTGGCAAATAACGTTAGCCCCAGAATTTTTGCTACATTGTTAAAGTCAGAATCATAGTCATACATACAAGATAATAAGTAATCACCATTATGTCACCAGCCATTCCCAGGGAGCTACAGCTGTACCATCTTGCGGGAGGAACTTCCAGTTATAAGGTACTGAATGGTGGTATGACGTAAGACACAGGGTATTGCCATAGTACCAGACAGAAACAACAGGATTATATGTTTAAGGGCATCATGGCCTATGATACCAGAGACACCGCAGCTATATTAATAGAATTAGTGTTGCTATGTTACCAGAGAACAGATAGTGTGGCCAAGGTTCAAGAGGCAGACAGTAAAGCCATTTAGAATGACAGGTTTATGGCTCGTACACACAATCAGAAAATTGTAAAAAAAAAAAATACCACTTCTAAGCGCGATTGTACGATAATCTGATAGGGAAGGTCTGCCTGATAAAGACTTGGCAGATGTGCTGGCTCCTTTCCTGACCGCAAATCCCCAACAAGCATACTAGCCCCTGAATCATTAGGGAACTATAAGCTGCTGAAAGCAGAAATCCTAGCAGGGCTGGGAGTGACTGTTGCTTTCAGGGCGAACCAAGTCTATGGCTGGCTCTTTGACAAGGCGAAGCCTGCCCATGTGCAACTGTACCACCTGATGCGCTTGTTTCAGGACTGGCTGAAACATGAGGAGAAGACACCCACTCAGATTATGGAAAGAGTCACACTGGACTGTTTCCTGCATGGGCTGCCTAGGGAGCTCCACCGATGGGTGGCTCAGTCCGAGCCTCAGTCCCTGGATGAGATGGCCGTTACTGTGCAGAAAGTTTCCATGAGAGTCCCTCTATTATCAGAGAGCTTGCCTGGTCTCAGGAAGTGTGATCCAACACCAAGATGGCACCCGTTGACCGCTTAGTGTCTGCTCGGGTGCACAACACAACTGTCAGGAGCACCCCTATGCCAAAACCCCCTGAAAGCAGGCAGGACGAGCCCCGTGAAGTTTGCTGTTGGTCCTGCCGTCAACTGGGTCATCTGGGGGCCCAGTGCTCAAGACAGGAAGAACCAATGGAGTGTGAGATGGGTCGTCATCGCTCCACGTATGCCCATGCAGTATGTGCTGCAACCAGCCTGAATCTGCATGAGTGTGTTGTACGGGTCAATGGACAGGAGGTGGTAACACTCCTTGCTCCGAGCGGACAGGTTGCAGAGAAAGCTGGTACCAAGGGAACAGGTCGGGCGTCATCTGTGTGCATGGTGATGTTAACTACTTCAGGACCGGAAGGATTTGCCCCCTTAATGACCAGGCCATTTTTTGCGATACGGCACCATGGCATTTTAACTGACAATTGCGCGATCGTGCGACGCTGTACCCAAACAAAATTGACGTTCTTTTTTTCCCACAAATAGAGCTTTCTTTTGGTGGTATTTCATCACCTTTGCGGTTATCATTTTTATAAACAAAGAGCGACAAAATCATTTTTTTTTACTTTTTGCTAAACGACATATCCCCCCAAAAAATATTAAAAAAATTATTTTTTTCATGAGTTTAGGCCGATATATATTCTTCTACATATTTTTGGTAAGAAAAAAACGCAATAGGCGTATATTGATTGGTTTGCGCAAAAGTTATTGCGTGTACAAACTATAGGATAGATTTAGGGACTTTTATTTCTTTTTATTGTTTTTACTAGTAATTGCGGCAATCTGCATTTTTTTAGCGGAACTGTGACATTTCAGCTGACAAATCTGACCCCAAATGACACTTTTTTGGGACCAGTGACATTATTACATTGATCAGTGCTATAAAAATGCACTGATTAATGTAAAAATTACACTGGCAGGGAAGGGGTTAACTCTAGGGGGCGATCAAGGGGTTAAATGTGTTCCCTCGGTGTGTTCTAACTGTGGGGAGGATGGCTGCCAGGGACATGACAGAGATATTTCCACTATTCCCGATCACTGGGAACAGTAGATCTCTGTCACGTCCCATGTCAGAATGGGGACCCGCTTGTTTACACAGGCAGATCCCTGTTCTGCCTCTGTAGTAGGCAATCGCAGGTCGCCAGCGGACATCGAGTCCGCCCGACCCGTGGGCATGCTCCCACAGTGAGAGCCCGGCGACATGCAGCTCCCTTATTTTGCTGTGAATCATGACTTGTACAGAGTAACCAAAGTCAATGATGAAGTGTTGGAACAACTGGTGGTACCCAGACCTTTTAGGTCTAAAGTGTTAAATCTGACTCATGGACATGTACTAGGGGGTCACCTTGGAGCGGTTAAAACTCAGAAACAGGTTTTACAGCGTTTTTAATGGCCCGGTGTATATTGGAAAATTAAGGACTACTGTGAGTCCTGATCCACCTGTCAAAGAACCGCTCTAACACCCCATTTTCTCAGTCTGCTGGTACCGCTTCCAATTATCGAGGTTCCCTTTGATCACATAGCCATGGACTTGGTGGGCCCCTTAACCAAGTCAGCTATGGGACACCAATACATTTTAGCTGTCCTTGACTGCCACCAGGTATTCAGAAGCGGTCCTTTTAAGAAACTGTTAATCCAAGGTCATCACACAGGAGTTGTTCCATGTGTACATGAGAACAGGGCTTCCATCTGAGATCTTGATGGATCAGGGTACACCCTTTATGTCTAAAGTGATGAAGGAGCTCTGTAAACTGTTTAAAATTAAACACTTGCAGACCTTGGTGTATCATCCACAATACTGACGGGTTAGTGGAGCGATTCAACAAAACCTTAAAGGCGATGCTTAAAAAGTGGTTGAGGAGGATGGTGTTGATTGGGATTGCTTGTTGCCTCCCTTGTTCTTTGCAATAGGAGAGGTACCCCAGGCCTCCATTGGATTCTCCCCTTTTGAGTAGGTTTATGGGAGACACCCCCGTGGACTACTGGATAAAGTGAAAGAGATGTGGGGACAAGAAGCTTCCCCGAATCGGAGTGTGGTGGAACACATTTCACAAATGCAGGATTGAATAACAAAAGTTAAGCCCATAGTTAGGGAACATTTGCAGGCTGCGCAAAGGGTCCAGAGTCATGTGTACAACCAATCTGCCAAAGTTAGAGATTTTAAACCTGGGGATCAGGTGCTGGTATTAGTGCCCACCGTAGAGTACGTTTCTCGCCAAGTGGCAAAGACCCTTTGAGATAGTTGAGAGGGTGGGAAAGGTTAACTATAAAGTCCATCAACAACCAAACGTAAACCCTACCAGATTTACCATGTTAACCTGATGAAACCATGGAAAGATAGAGGTTTTGACAGTCAGAAGGTCCTGGAAGACCCTGAATCCCTGATTAGGAAGGTAGGGATTGCAGAGGCCCTTTTCACTTCGCAAAAACAGGAGTCTCTGTTTTTGCAGAGAAATGGAGACATCTTTTCAAATTTGCCCGACTTAACCTCAGTAATTTAACATGATATCATCACAGACCCTGACGTTCAGGTAAACCTTAAACCCTACTGCATACCTGAAGCTGCCGAGTTTAAGAGTATGCTGGACCTTGGGATCATTGAGGAGTCTTCAAGTAGCTGGTCCAGTCCTATAGTACAATGGTCCTCAGCCCTGTCCTCTGGGCCCACTAACAGGCCAGGTTTGCAAGATAACTTAAATACATCACAGGTGATATCATTTGCTGCTCAGTGATTGCAGTATTCTAGTCTGCATCTCCCCAAGGTAATACATAAAATCTGGCCTGTTAGTGGGCCCTGAGGACAGGGTTGATGACCACTGCTATAGTACTTGTACCCAAGCCAAATGGAACCTGGTGGTTCTGCGATGACTTTCACAAGTTAAATGAAGACTCAAGCCAGATGCGTATCCCATGCCCCGGGTGGATGAGTTAATTGAGAGATTAGGACCGGCCCGGTACATTACCACTCTTGACTTGACCAAGGCATATTGGCAGATTCCACTTTCCCCAGAGGCTAAAGAAAAAACTGCATTTGCCACTCCAGAGGGCTTATGGCAGTATGCCAGAATGCCATTTGGTTTGCATGGGGCCCCAGCCACCCTCCAGACAGCCATGAACTTTGTTCTGAGACCCCGTAAGGAATTCTCAGGAGCCTATCTTGACGACATCATAATTTTTTATTGTATAGAAAAACATACATCATACGCAAACAATTAACAAAACAAAAATGGCCTGACGTGGCTCCAGCATGTACCCACGCAGGGGTCTCTGCAAGGCACATCCAAAACTGCATGTAAGTCCTGACAGGACACATTAATTATCCAGTTTGGCTCGTGCTCAAGGAGGATAAAAAAGAAAGGAACATGAAACAAAAGGGGAGGGGGTGTCAGATTGTATTTTAGAGAAGGGCCAGCCCATAGACCACTCAGTCAGACAGTCCAGAGTCTACTGTGGAAGGTTCCACTAGCCACTTAGCCCATACTCTGTCATATTTCTTTGGGTAGCCTTGATGGTGATAAGTGTCTTTATATAAAGGCAATACATTGTTGACATGCGTTTTCCATAATGAGAGGGAGGGCGGGGCCTGTTTTTTTCCAGCATAAGGTAATCATTTTCCTGGCATAGAATAAAAGGAGATCGATCAGGGTCCTCTCTGCCACTCTAGGCACCAGCTCCTCCACAAGACCCAACAGACAAATCTGCCACAGAGATACCTAATAGGTCATTAACCACAAAAAGTATTTGTGTCCAGTACACCCCAATTACTGGACAAGACCAAAATATATGGATAAAGTCTCCTAGCGCATGATTACAATGCCAGGCCTCAGAGGATAGGGTGGATCTCCTTTTATACAACCTATAGGGAGTAATGTATGCCCTATGGACAATCTTATACTGTAACTCTTAGGGAGACTAGAATTTTGAATGGGAAATCCCATATGTCCTCCCAATCCTCAGAGTCAAGCTCTGGAGCATCCTGGGATCAACGCTGACAAAGTGCAGATACCTCCGGGGAGGAGACTCGGAGGAGATGAGCGTATTAGACAGAGGTGGGTTCCACTGCACAGTCATACTGTACAATCCTTTCAAGGTCAGGTTGTACCAATTGTCCCTCGCTGGGGGGGAATTGGCTTTTGAAAGCATGGGACAACTGTAGATATCTAAAGAGGTGTGAAGGTGGGACATTGACATGAGACATGAGGTGGTCAAAGGAACAAATGGAATTATCTGCGGTAATATCTGAGAGTAATTTAATGTTATGTTATAGACATTAAATGGAAGACACTCGTAGGAGAGAAGACAAAAATGGCTGCACACCCCGTATGAGAATATCAAAAAAGGAGATTGTCCCCCATGGGGGGTTTTCTAGGCAGCAAAAGATAAAAATATGTCAAAAATTGTATAATAGTTGAAATTCTTTGTTTTTGTTTGTAACAAAGTATCAAAACGTTGCTGCTTAAAATATATATAGTCAAAACATGAGCTGTGGTTCATATATGGTACAGTAAGTAAAAACCATGTCACTAACATGACGGTATACAATAATAATACACCATAATCAAACACCATGGAGAGAGATGATACATATATCTTGTATTTGAATTCTGACACGTTTTGACCTCAACGGGTCTTCTTCAGAGGATTTTGTAAACTGTAAAAACGTTAACATATGTTGAAATTTTTGATTGATGAAGAAAAAAGAAAAAAGGGGAGAAAAAACAGTAATAAACATTTGCCTATATTTACCAATCACAGTGTGTTAGGCCATATTCGGTGGTCTCTGTATGAAAAGAACCCCCTTACACGATCTCAACGTCTCTCAGTGGTCGGCACAGTCAGCAAGAGGGGAACCTACCGCTCATGCGCGCCTTACGAGGGGTCACACGACAGGAAATCCCAAACATTTAGGGAGGCTGAGGAGAAGGACGGGTGGCACCTGTAGTCAAGGTGTTATATGTAATAAATGAACAGCTCAAGAGGATGGTGAGAAAGTATATATATATGTATCTACATGCTGATCTTTAGTCTGTGCACTGTGCGTGTATTATGTGTCAATTACTGCGACTTGGATGGTCTGTGTAGAAACTCGGATAAGGAAGAAAAAGAAAGATAAGAAAATGGAAAAGAGAAAAAAGGCATGTGTGGAACAGTTTAGTGGGGAAAAGGGGGAGGGGGGGGGTGGAGGTGAGGGATGGATATGAGGAATAGAAGGCAGGAAAGGGAACACAGACTAAAACCAGTGGCAACAAAATGAATATAATGTTAGGATTGATTGTATCTAATTATAACAAATTAGATTAAGGGTAAATGCCTAGGTGAGTGTAAAGAAGCCAATTGAGAAAGTGGGAGAGTGAAAAAGAAGGAGGGGATGTGAGAGTGAAATGAAGGTTAGGGTGCAAAGAAGTGTACCAGTAAACAACACAACTGTGGCCCTGCGCCTCCCCATGCACCCATCGGGTGGCAGCACCACCCGGAGTGCACCTTTTTCCCTGCCAGTGGCATTCCGGACTGTTTCCGTGCGCCGTGGCTGTGCCCGCGTGCGGGAAACACTGCGCGCACGCGTGACATCATGGCGGTCACGCAGCTGCGGCGGAAGCAGCGGCGGAGCCCAGGTCTCTTCTTCCGGAACACCGGGGGAGTCACACTTGAAGTGACTCTTCGCGCCACTATCCTTATTAGGGGGGATCATCTGAGGGGCAGATTGGCGGCACCTGTACACTGTTAAGGTAATTTCCTCTATTACACGTTTACCTACATAAGGAGACTGGGCACTATGGGGATCTATTGATATCCCCAATGCTCTATCCGGACATCCACATGTTTGCAGCGCCAATTGTGGATTGGTAAGGTCAGTTATATTACTTCACCAGACTTCATGGTGTGTGCTTTCCACCATGGCTGTCGCTTACATTTTACATTATGGACCATGCACTCACAGTTATAATTTCTGATGTTTGCAGATCACCTTTTACTTACATTGTGTATACACCAAGGTGGCACACCCACGGGTGTCCCTTCTTCTTAACTGGAACTAATATTCATATATGAATTAAGGTATTCATATATGAATTAAG
Organism: Aquarana catesbeiana; assembly: GCF_042186555.1. Lineage (NCBI taxonomy): Eukaryota > Metazoa > Chordata > Amphibia > Anura > Ranidae > Aquarana > Aquarana catesbeiana. Next base: position 606,054,061 of record NC_133326.1, on the reverse strand, counting down.
GGGCGGGTCTCCGGTGACCCGGCATTAGAGCTAGAGAGAGCGTCAAGTCAACATCAGAAGAAGAACAGAGAGAGAAGACAGTGGAGAAGACAGCGGAGAAGGCCCAGCAAAAGAATGAGAAGATAGCGGAGAAGACCCAGCAAAAGAGCGAGAAGATAGCAGAGAAGACCCAGCAGAGGCAGAAGACAGCAGACAGAGGGAAAAGACATCAGAAGAGAGCGCAGAAGACCTGGAGAGGGGAAAAGAACCGGCAGAGGCAGAAGACGTCAGTGGAGGAGGAAGAAGAGCCAGAGAGGGGAGAAGAGATCGGAAGAGACGCCGGAGCTGCCTTAATAAATTACTTTACCACCCTGTGTGGTGTGTTTTATTTTGAGACTTTTCTTTTCAGGTGGATGGGTAGGGGTACAATGTACCCCATACTCATTCACATAGGGTGGGGGGCCGGGATCTGGGGGCCCCCTTTGTTAAAGTGGGCTTCTAGATTCCGATAAGCCCCCCGCCCGCAGACCCCGACAACCAACAGCCTGGGTTGTCGGGAAGAAGGCCCTTGTCCTCATCAACATGGGGACAAGGTGCTTTGGGGTGGGGGGTGGGGGGGGGGGGCGCAGTTGCTCTTAAAATTTCTTCATTTTATTAAATAGCCACAGTGAACAAACGCAGATTAAGTCAGTTGATGTATTTCAGCCTATAAGGCCTTAATCATAACCATACATTGTGTGCAACTATATTACAAGACAAGCCTGTTGTGTCTTCTGTTTGCCTTTTTGCTGAATAAAGCTACTTTTACTTTTACTGGACTGTCTCTGAGCCAACTGTTCACCCCTCTGATCCCTTACAATATATATCTGTTAAGATGTTTAATAATAATAAACAGATTTATATATATTAGTGCAAAAAATAAGAAAACTGCTCTGTATCCTACCCCTAAATATGGCCGCAGCTCAATTGTGAGATAAACACAAGAACAAAATATAACAAAAAAGGGGCTGCGCACTATTAACTAAAAATAAAAATGAACTAGCATAAAAACATGATATAGATACTGACAAATATCACAATGAAAGTGAATATCAACAAAGTCCCATGTGTGATGAGTTTAAAAAAAGGAAACAAGTGAGTTCTCCAAAATAAAATAATATACGAAACCAGTGAGCTCTTTAAAGGATAAACAGTATGAAAGACCAGAACACACAGTGTTGAGGTCCTTCTCCTGTGACTGTGGTAATCGTTTTGACTGACAATTGTGAATCCACCACTATATTATATATACAGTGCTCAGCATAAATGAGTACACCCCAACAGATTTGTCAGAAAACCTTTACTTTACGAATCAACATTTTCCATGGGACACTATACTACAAAATACTCCCACAAATGCAGGCCATTGATTGCAACGAAGATTTATTAATTTGCACACACAAAAAGTATTTTTCCTAACACATTCATTCAAAACCATGTTGCAAAAATGAATACACCCCAATGAAAGTATTAGGAACAAAGCTAAATTTTAGACAACAAAAGCCTAATTAACAAGAATTCATCTATAGGTGAGTCGAATTATTCCTTAAACAGGTGTCCAGCAGACAGCTGATTATAAAAGAGTGTTATTTAACAAAGAAAACCCCTTCCTATTTTATGCTGTCAGCAATCGCACCACATGAAAGAGAAATGTCACAAGACCTGGGAAAGAAAATAATTTCTTTACACAAGAAAGGTGAAGGCTACAAGAAGATCAGCAAAGCTTTAGGCCCCTTTCACACATGCGGACCGTATGTCCGTATTTCATCCATCCGTTTTCGGATGAAATACGGACATACATGCATCCCTATGGGATAGCGGGTGTCAGTGGATGTACATCCGCTAACACCCGATGTTGTCCGGCTCCGCTCTCGTCCGATTCTGCGGACGGAAGAAAATCCTATTTTTCTATCCGTCTGCAGAGCGGATCGGATGAACACGGACAGACGGTCCGTGTTCCTCCGATCCCCCATAGGGGAGAGCGGAGATCTGACAGGGCGGTCCCTGCACAGTGTGCGGGTCCCGCCCTGTCATCTGCCTGCTCAGCTGGGGAAAACGGAGCGATCCCCGCTGAGCAGCGTGATAAACACGGGGCGGATCAACACGGATCCGTCCCGTGTGAAAGGGGCCTTACTCATCAATCAGAATACTGTAGCAAAAGTGATACAAAAGTTTAACAAAGATGGAACAGCAAACATCTCACAGAGACGTCCAGGCCGTCCACAGAAGTTATCACCTCTACAGGAGCGTCTTCTGATCAGTGGCAGCTGGTGAAGTTTTAGGATGGGGGGGGCGCTGGACCCCGCCCTTCCTTTTTGACCCCTCCCGCATGGTGAAAATGGGCGTGGTTTCAGCGAAATAGTGGGCGTGGCTCTAAGGTGGTGTAGTTAGTGTCTGAGATGAACGAGAGATGGAAGGAGAGGGACAGAGGGATGGAGGGACGGTAGCCCCAGATCCTACACAACAATAGAAATATGTGTATTCTAGAAAGTTTAACAATCAGCAGATAAAGATACTCCAAACACCTGGTGTTAGCACTTCAATCATCCCGGCACCATGATTGTTATGGTGTCAGGATGATTGAAGCGCATTATTACTATTATTACATTGTAATATAAAATGAAATCATTCAACACACCATAATGCAGAATCAGTGGGAGCCCTGAGCGTGTCGCCTGCCACCAGATGCCATCAGGTGTCCCCAACGGAGTCGCTCCTTGTGTCACACAAAAAGCAACCAGCTGTGTGTAGAACATCTTATGTAGGACATGCCATGAATTACATGTTGTACATAGCATGTTCTTCTACACATAAAATGACATACACATAACATGTCCTCCACATAACATGCCATAAACATGACTTACACATAACATGTCCTCCACATAACATGTCCTCCACATAACATGCCCTCCACATAACATGACACACACATAACAAGTCCTCCACATGACATACACATAACATGTCCTCCACATAACATGACATACACAGCAAGTCCTCCACATAGCATGTCCCATACACAGCATGTCCTACATAGCATGCCATATAGCATGACATACACATAAAGCAGCCCAAACATATGTGTAGTCAGGTGTATGACATCATGCTGCAGACCCCCACTCCTGGCCAGAGACAACACCTCGGATTGTAAGCTTTGTTGCTGCCATTATGGGATGGGGATGGATTCTCATTAGGACGGCTTTAATTTGAGTGGGGTGGCTGGGGGAGGGAAGGAGGTTATTAGAGCGGCTGAAAAAAACTTCTTACCTTCCCCGGCCGGCCATCCTCATCATTCTCCGTGTCCTCTGTCATGCTGTTGGTGTGGATAAAGGGATCACCAGCCAGATTCCAGTGCCCGGAGAGTCAGTCTGCAGTCCTCATACTTCCTGTTTCCTCTCTCTCGGGTGCAATGAGACAGAGAAAACAGGAAGTGTCATCAAACAGAGATGTCAATCAAACCACCCGGCCGTAGTAATATATACTACAAGCGCCGGGCGGAAGCTACTCGGCGCTTCGGGAAGCGCCACAAAGCGGGCTAAACACCCGCAAATGCAGCGCCACGTCTGCAATCTCATGATTGCATAGACGTGGCGCTTCCCATAAGTGCACTGTGTCCGGCGTCGCACTGTATCCGGCGTCCGAACACAGTGCACTTAAGGACTTTTTTTGTCATTTTTTTTATATTTAAAGGGCCAGTATTCATCACCCTGAAACTTAATTGTGAGACTGTTGTTTGCAAGACTTTTCACTGATTGAAGGTTGCCTTCTAGTTCTAGAACATACAGCACTTTCTTTACAAAGATACTGTGGTGACCTCCTTGTGGTGTAATGCAGTTCAGGAAGCCTTGCTAGGAAAACTGTCTTTTGCACTGTAAACAATGTTTGTGAAGAAGGTCTCATCGCTAGTCATGTGGCTTGTCGCTCCTGAGTATATGCGCTTGTCACTCTGTGTCACTTTAACCACTTAAGGACCAAGCCTATTTTTTACACTTGGTGTTTACAAGTTAAAATCAGGTTTTTTTGCTAGAAAATTACTTAGAACCCTTATGCTGAGCACTGTATACGCATCCATAATATTGCTGCTTCCATGATGTCCCTGCCTGAAGATCACCTTTCCTTGCTATTACAGGGGAATTGGTGCTGTTCAAGAGTGATCAAAATATATTAAATAAGAAATAAATAATAAAATAAAAAATATAAATAAGAAATACAGTATAAAAATAATTATTCTCTGAGTATTAAATCTAAACCAAACACACTAATGTGCGATAAAGTGCAAAGTGCTAGAAAAATATGTTATCTGAAATACATAAGGAATAAATAAAATTCATAAACAATAAATAACAGTGAAATTAGTAACACCAAATAACGTGCTGAATAGCTAGGTGGCTAAAAAAGCTAATTAAAATTGAACAATGTCCTCAAGTGAATCTACAGCAGTCCACAGTGAAAGAAATAGCAAAAATAAATATATAGTGTGGAAAAATATATATATAAAAATAATGATAAAAAAGTTTTTTGACTGAATAAGTGTATATATATAGCTAAATGCTGAAAAAAATGTATATAGTCTGTAAAAAATGTCAGTACATAAATCCAAAAATAGTAGTGTAATGATTCATCAGTGCTCCCCGCCTTCATCTGTAACCCCACTCGTGCCCGCACTCACCAGAGCGCCTAACCCCTGCAGGGTTAACAGGTATGTAGGCTAGGATCCAGCAGCGGTATTCCCTTGTAGTAGGGTACGCAATACATCATTTCTGTTTTCTCCGACCTTCCGGTTTTTGGTAGTCAGGCTGTGGAACACACGCCGCTACCACGCTGCTGATGCAGAAGTCGGATATAGTTAGCCAGCGGAACATTGGAGCTCCTGTGTTTTTAAACTATTTGCAATAAACTATTTTTTACGGACTTACACTATGAGGCTCCTCTTTCCTATATTTATATGGATGTCTACCACTGGGGAATACTAGGAGGATTTCCGTGGTAAAGGGGAAGATTACGGCACCCGTGTGAAGGGCTACTACAAGGGAATACCGCTGCTGGATCCTAGCCTACACGCCTGTTACCCCTGCAGGGGTTAGGCACTCTGGTGAGTGCAGGCACAAGTGGGGTTACAGATGAAGGCGGGGAGCACTGATGAATCATTACACTACTATTTTTGGATTTATGTACTGAAATTTTTTACAGACTATATATACATTTTTTTCAGCATTTAGCTATATATATATATATATATATATATATATATATATATATATATATATATATATATATACACTTATTCAGTCAAAAAACTTTTTTAGCATTATTTTTATACATATATTTTTCCACACTATATATTTATTTTTGCTATTTCTTTCACTGTGGACTGCTGTGTATTCACTTGAGGACATTGTTCAATTTTAATTAGCTTTTTTAGCCACCTAGCTATTCAGCACGTTATTTGGTGTTACTAATTTCACTATTATTTATTGTTTATGAATTTTATTTATTCCTTATATATTTCAGATAACATATTTTTCTAGCACTTTGCACTTTATCGCACATTAGTGTGTTTGGTTTAGATTTAATACTCAGAGAATAATTATTCTTATACTGTATTTCTTATTTATATTTTTTATTTTATTATTTATTTCTTATTTAATATATTTTGATCACTCTTGAACAGCGCCAATTCCCCTGTAATAGGATTTTCTTCTTTTTTTGAACTTCACTGAGGCGATATACTTTGCTGGGGAGGGCTGCAGTTCCTTTTTCCTAAGCGCGGAATAATTGGCTTTTATGTTTACACCTTTCCTTGCGTTTCACCGAAATGGCTTGATCATAAGGATCATACTTGTCGTCAAGCCATTTCAGTGAAGCATGTTAAGACAAGGGCAGGGACATCACAAAAGCAGCTACTGTATATTATGCATGGTTCAATAAACCACACTTTTGCTGCGTACACACGGTCGGACTTTTTTCGGCTCCAAAAGTCCGACAGCACATCCGACAGACTTTCAATGGACTTTTGGCGGACTTGCGGCAGACTTTCTAACGAACGGACTTGCCTACATACGATCACACAAAAGTCCGACAGCCTAGTACGCGGTGAAGTACACCAAGTCCGACGAGATTATAAAACGGAAGTTGAATAGCCCGTACGACACCCTTCTGCTAATCTCGTGTTTATCTCGTGTTAGTAGAAGTTTGGTGAGAGACGATTCGCGCTTGTGAGACTCGTATTTTTCAGTTTGTTTTAACTGTTGTTCAGTCTGTACTTGTGAGGTTTGTATCTGCTTTTCAGTGCGTGTGGTCAGTTCGCACTGAGCAATCAGTGTTTTATTGTCCGCTCGTTGCTGATTTTCAGGTCGCTCTTCACAGGCCTTGCTGTTCTTCAGTGAGTTCTGTTAAGTGCGTTCTGACCAGCCGACCGCTTTGAAGCCATGTTACGTGTACGTACTCGTCGTAGAGCTTGTGCATTGTATGTGCTTGGTGCTGTAGTCCATTCTTCAGCCCAAGACCAGTCCATGAGCAGGGCGAGGAGGAGTTCATGGACAAAGAATTGGTTGCTCCAGCGTGACCAATTCTGTCACATGCCATTGCTCCGTGAGATCCGTGAGAATAATCCTGAGGATTTCAGGAACTTTCTCCGGATGACGGACCCCGTTTTTGACCGTTTGTTGGCTTTGCTCACCCCTTATATCAGCAGGCAGGATTCCTGCATGAGGCAAGCCATCACTCTGGGGGAGAGGCTAGTCGCCACGTTGCATTACTTGGCGACAGGGAGTAGCCTGCAGGACCTTAAGTTCTCGACAGGCATCTCCCCCCAGGCTCTGGGGATTATTATCCCAGAGACTTGTTCTGCCATCATTCAGGTCCTGCAGAAGGACTATATTAAGGTAAGAATTGTTATCCATTATTAGCATCACATGTTATTTTATTTAATGTTTGATAATGTAATGTATTTCTTTACTCAAACACTACTTACCATCATTGCAATATAGTGTGAATGTCCCCTTTTTGTCCTCATGCATGCTGTAATCTTTTAATGCTTTTTTTGTCCTGCATGCATATTTGCCTTCACTAACCTCCCCAGTCTACTCACATTGAATGTATTTTGTCAGCTGCATTGTAGTTATTTTCCCCTAAAATCTATCCAAATAGTGTGTGTTTCATTAACTCGATTTAAATCCCCCCCCCCCTAAAATCCATCCAAATAGTGTGTGTGTCATTAACTCGATTTACAATCCCCCCCCCCCTAAAATCCATCCAAATAGTGTGTGTGTCATTAACACGATTTACAATCCCCTCCCCCCCCCCCCAAAATCCATCCAAACAGTGTGTGTGTCATTAACTTGTTTTACAATCCTCCCCCCCTAATAATTTGCTATAATGTTCTGTGATGTTGATTAGCAAAAAGCAAATATATGTTGCACTTTGCAAAATGCATTTGCACTCTGCAAGTGCATTTGCTCCAGGGCTTTAGTAAATGAGCAGAAGCTCTGCTGATTTCCATCATCCAATCATGTGCAAGCCACACAGTTTTTGGATTAATTGCCCTTGCATGTGATTGGGTACTCCTTGCAACATGAAGCCTTTACCTTACCTCATTTACTAAGCTCTGGAGCAACTGCACTTGCAGAGTGCAACAACTGCACTTTTCAAAGTGCACAGTCTTGTAGCCTATAGTAAATCAAACCCTACGTGTCCTTAAACTTGATTTATAATTTCACCCCCCCCTAAAATTTTACAATGTGCCATCAGAGGGGGTGAGCAATCTGATAAGTGGGCCTTTAGATATTATTTATTAAATAATATTTCAATTATTAATGTTATACTAATGCTGGGCAATAATGTTTTAAGTGTAATGTTCTTGCAATGTTCTTTTCCAAATTACTGATTTTTGTTTTCTTGTTTGATTCCCCAGTTTCCTTCAACGCCACAGGAATGGCAGACTGTGGCATCCCATTTTGCCACCCGTTGGGACTTTCCCAACTGTGGAGGGGCTATAGATGGGAAACACGTCCACATCGTGCCACCACCTCATTCGGGGTCATACTATTTTAATTATAAGGGGTTCCATAGTATTGTCTTAATGGCGGTGGTGTCGGCACAATATGACTTTCTGTATGTGGACGTGGGGAAAAATGGCTGGATGTCGGATGGAGGAGTATTTACCTAGACGGAGTTCTATCAGCGTCTCCAGAGTGGTGGCCTGGGATTGCCACCTGATGTGGATAACGTGGAAGGATTTCCCTTTGTCTTCATAGCAGATAAAGCCTTCGGTCTGAGCAAGCACCTCATGAGGCCATTCCCCCAAAGTACCCTCACCCCGGAGAGGAAGGTTTTTAATTTCCGGCTGGCCAGAGCGAGAAGAGTTGTGGAGAATGCTTTTGGGATTCTGGCCAGCCGGTTCCGCCTGTTTCAGACATCTATAAACATGGCGGAATACAAACTGGATTACACAGGGCTTTTTTTCTCAAACAATAGGTGCTGGAATTCAACCACGACCCCCCAAAACCCCTCCTCCCACACACACCCTCCAAATCACATCAAATAGTGGGTGTGGTTAGTCAAATTTCACGAACAGTAGGAGGGTCTTAAAGGGGCATTAAATACCAGGATTGCATTAAATACAGAGTGCAAAGTTCAGGGGGGCTACACACAGAGTGCAGAGCTGTCACTTGTAAACACAGAAACTGGACTTCTGTGTTTACAAGTGATTGTGGTGAGCAAGCCCCCCCAAGGGTCTGAGCCAGAGGTGGTGGAACTGAGTTCCACCAAGTTCCCCCTGAAAAAAAGCCCTAGGATTACATTATACTAGCGTGCTGCATCCTGCACAACTTTTTGAAAAAACATTCCACCAATTATATTTTACCAGTTGGGCCTGAGTCCGGACTTATTAGGGACAATCCTCTGATGGGCCTGGATACTGTCCGTACTGGCTTGGCTCCCCAAAGTGCCCGTCAAGTTCGGGATCAATATGTAGATTATTTTATGGGTAGGGGGGCCATTGCAATGCCACAGAATATTTAATTTTTTTACAATAAAAAATCTTGATCAGATCAAATCTTGAATTATATTTATTGCTTGCCTTTCTTGTTGGCTTTCTCCTAGGTTATCGTAGAGCACTTGTAGTGCCAAGTGTATTTTCCTTTAGTAAATAAGCACCATTATCACTGTAAACAACTAATAACTTAACAAACTGATATTGAGCATTGAAAGAAGAAGCCACACATCTTGTTCATTACTTAACAGATTTTTTTATTAACCTGTGCACATTCACTTGTGTGTTTGTAAAAATTGTTGATTGTCATATATATATATATATCTATTATTTATGGTGGAAGTTTGGGAGTCCACCCTGACGGTGCTTTGGTTTAACAAAGATATCAAGACAAGAGGGTAACCCACCTGATGTTCATTTATATATATATATATATATATATATATATATATATATATATATATATATATATATATATATATATATATATATATATTTAGAAGTTTTTAACAATAGAATTATGTTTTTTTTTTACATTACTTTGTATTTTTGGGTTTTAACAAACAGGCCTCAATCTTAAAATTTTTATTTTTATATTTTACAAACAGGCCTCTATATATTTTTTAGTATTTTTATTTTAAAAAAACAAACAGGCCTATATATATATATATATATATATATATATATATATATATATATATATATATATTTTTTTTTTTTTTACAAACAGGCCTCTCTCTCTCTCTCTCTCTCTCAAACAGGCCTCTATTTTTTTCTTTTTGTTTTTTGAAAAACAAACAGGCCTCAATATTTTTATTTTATTTTTTTACAAACAGGCCTCTAGTTTTTTTTTTTCAAACAGGCCTCTATATTTTTTTCTTTTAAAAAAACAAAAAAACAAACAGGCCTCAATATTTTTATTTATTTATTTATTTACAAACAGGCCTCTATATTTAAAAAACCAATTAGGCGTTGTGCACTGTCTGTGCTAAAAGGTTCAACCAGACCTAAAATTGAAGTAAAAAAGATGTGTTTAGAAATATGCAGCCATACATAGATTACCTTACCATAAGCTGGTGTGTCAGACACTCACCTGGTGGGGTGCCGATGTCGCGTATTTCGTAAACATCCTCGGGGGTTTCGCTGTTGCTTGATTCTTGCACAAACAGATCACCTAAAATAGATGTTAAAAAATGTATTGAAAAATATGCAGCCATACATAGATTACCGTAAGATGGTGTGTCAGACACTCACCTGGCGGGGTGCCCATGTCGCCCACCTCTCCTTCCTCAACTTCCTCTGTAGGGCTTGGGCTGATTTCCCAATTCGGATGTACTTAGCACACAGATATTTGAGTCCAGGAATAGTCATCTTAAACATTGTAGTGAAGTGGTGTACAAATTGTCTGTTTGGGCAGAATTCCTAGTTGAAGACATAATACAAATTAAGTTTGAAATATCTAGAATATATATATTTAGATATATATAGATATATCTATATAGAGATATCTAGAATATATATATAGATATATCTATATAGATATATCTAGAATATATATAGATACCGTATTTATCGGCGTATAACACGCACTTTTTTCCCCTTAAAATCAGGGGAAAATCGCAGGTGCGTGTTATACGCCGATCCCGAGCTGTCACATCTTCAAAATTGCCGACCGCGATTTGAAAATGGCACCGCCGGCGCCGAAATACACAGAGCTGGTCCTCGGCTCTTCCCGGCGGCTCTCGTTCACTTTCGGCTCCACTCGTAGTCCCGAGCGGAGCTATCCGAACCTACTACATTTTCAAATCGCGGTCGGCGATTTTGAAGCCCAGGATGGCAGGGATAGAGGATCGAAGGCTGCACTGGGGAAGGCTGCACTGACAAGGCTGCACTGACAAAGCTGCACTGGGGAAGGCTGCACTGACAAGGCTGCACTGACAAGGCTGCACTGGGGAAGGCTGCACTGGGGAAGGCTGCACTGGGGAAGGCTGCACTGACAAGGCTGCTCTGACAAGGCTGCACTGGGGAAGGCTGCACTGACAAGGCTGCACTGGGGAAGGCTGCACTGGGGAAGGCTGCACTGACAAGGCTGCACTGACATGGCTGCACTGGGGCAAGGCTGCACTGAGAAGGCTGCAATGATGGGCATTTAAATGTAAGTTTTTTTCCCTTCAACTTCCCTCCTAAAAGTTTTTTTTTCCTTAAAATTCCCTCCTAAATTGGGGTGCGTGTTATACGCCGATAAATACAATATATCTATATAGAGATATCTAGAATATATATATAGATATATCTAGATATCTAGATATAGATAGACATCTATATATATATATATATATATATATATATATATATATATATATATATATATATATATATACACACACACACATACACATATAATATACATATATAGATATATAGATATATATCTATATCTATATAGATATATATCTATATATATATCTATATAGATATAGATATATAGATATAGATATCTATATATATATATAGATATATAGATATATATCTAGATATATAAAGATATAGGTGTGTGTATATATGTAACAATGTTTAGTAAGATCGTTTCAAACGATCTAAACTCGTACGTTAACCACTTGAGCCCCGGACCATTATGCTGCCTAAGGACCAGAGGTCTTTTTCCAATTTGGCACTGCGTCACTTTAACTGCTAATTGCGCGGTCATGCAATGCTGTACCCAAACGAAATTTGCGTCCTTTTCTTCCCACAAATAGAGCTTTCTTTTGATGGTATTTGATCACCTCTGCAGTTTTTATTTTTTGCGCTATAAACGGAAAAAGACCGAAAATTTTGAAAAAAAATGATATTTTCTACTTTTTGTTATAAAAAAAATCCAATAAACTAAATTTTAGTCATACATTTAGGCCAAAATGTATTCGGCCACATGTCTTTGGTAAAAAAAATGTCAATAAGCATATATTTATTGGTTTGCGCAAAAGTTATAGCGTCTACAAACTAGGGTACATTTTCTGTAATTTACACAGCTTTTAGTTTATGACTGCCTATGTCATTTCTTGAGGTGCTAAAATGGCAGGGCAGTACAAACCCCCCCCAAATGACCCCATTTTGGAAAGTAGACACCCCAAGGAAATTGCTGAGAGGCATGTTGAACCCATTGAATATTTATTTTTTTTGTCCCAAGTGATTGAATAATGACAAAAAAAAAAAAAAAAAAAATATTTACAAAAAGTTGTCACTAAATGATATATTGCTCACACAGGCCATGGGCCTATGTGGAATTGCACCCCAAAATACATTTAGCTGCTTCTCCTGAGTATGGGGATACCACATGTGTGGGACTTTTTGGGAGCTTAGCCGCGTACGGGGCCCCGAAAACCAAGCACCGCCTTCAGGATTTCTAAGGGTGTAAATTTTTGATTTCACTCTTCACTGCCTATCACAGTTTCGGAGGCCATGGAATGCCCAGGTGGCACAAAACCCCCCCAAATGACCCCATTTTGGAAAGTAGACACCCCAAGCTATTTGCTGAGAGGCATATTGAGTCCATGGAATATTTTATATTTTGACACAAGTTGCGGGAAAGTGACACTTTTTTTTTTTTTGCACAAAGTTGTCACTAAATGATATATTGCTCACACAGGCCATGGGCATATGTGGAATTGCACCCCAAAATACATTTAGCTGCTTCTCCTGAGTATGGGGATACCACATGTGTGGGACTTTTTGGGAGCCTAGCCGCGTACGAGGCCCCGAAAACCAAGCACCGCCTTCAGGATTTCTAAGGGTGAAAATTTTTGATTTCACTCTTCACTGCCTATCACAGTTTCGGAGGCCATGGAATGCCCAGGTGGCACAAAACCCCCCCAAATGACCCCATTTTGGAAAGTAGACACCCCAAGCTATTTGCTGAGAGGCATGGTGAGTATTTTGCAGCTCTCATTTGTTTTTGAAAATGAAGAAAGGCAAGAAAAAACTTTTTTTTTTTTTCTTTTTTCAATTTTCAAAACTTTGTGACAAAAAGTGAGGTCTGTAAAATACTCACTATACCTCTCAGCAAATAGCTTGGGGTGTCTACTTTCCAAAATGGGGTCATTTGGGGGGGTTTGTGCCACCTGGGCTTTCCATGGCCTCCGAAACTGTGATAGGCAGTGAAGAGTGAAATCAAAAATTCACGCCCTTAGAAAGCCTGAAGGCGGTGCTTGGATTTCAGGGTCCCGTACGCGGCTAGGCTCCCAAAAAGTCTCACACATGTGGTATCCCCGTACTCAGGAGAAGCAGCAGAATGTATTTTGGGGTGTAATTTCACATATTCCCATGGCATGTTTGAGCAATATATCATTTAGTGACAACTTTGTGCAAAAAAAAAAAAAAAAAATTTGTCTCTTTCCCGCAACTTGTGTCGCAATATAAAATATTCCATGGACTCGACATGCCTCTCAGCAAATAGCTTGGGGTGTCTACTTTCCAAAATGGGGTCATTTGGGGGGGTTTTGAACTGTCCTGGCATTTTATGCACAACATTTAGAAGCTTATGTCACACATCACTCACTCTTCTAACCACTTGAAGACAAAGCCCTTTCTGACACTTTTTGTTTACATGAAAAAGATATTTTTTTTTCCAAAAAAATTACTTTGAACCCCCAAACATTATACATTTTTTTAAAGCAAATGCCCTACAGATTTAAATGGTGGGTGTTTCATTTTTTTTTTTCACACAGTATTTGCGCAGCGATTTTTCAAACGCATTTTTTGGGGAAAAAACACACTTTTTTAAATTTTAATGCACTAAAACACACTATATTGCCCAAATGTTTGATGAAATAAAAAAGATGATCTTAGGCCGAGTACATGGATACCAAACATGACATGCTTTAAAATTGCGCACAAACGTGCAGTGGCAACAAAATAAATACATTTTTAAAAGCCTTTAAAAGCCTTTACAGGTTACCACTTTAGATTTACAGAGGAGGTCTACTGCAAAAATTACTGCCCTCGATCTGACCTTTGCGGCGATACCTCACATGCATGGTGCAATTGCTGTTTACGTTTGACGACAGACCGCCGCTTGCGTTCGCCTTAGCGCGAGAGCAGGGGGCGACAGGGGTGCTTTTTTTTTTTTTCTTTATTATTTTTTTGCTTTTTTATCTTATTTTTAAACTGTTCCTTTCATTTTTTTTTTTTTTAAATCATTTTTATTGTTATCTCGGGGAATGTAAATATCCCCTATGATAGCAATAGGTAGTGACAGGTACTCTTTTTTGAAAAAATTGGGGTCTATTAGACCCTAGATCTCTCCTCTGCCCTCAAAGCATCTGATGACACCAAGATCGGTATGATAAAATGCTTCCCCAATTTTCCAATGGCGCTATTTACATCTGGCGAAATCTAAGTCATAAAATGCTCGTAGCTTCCGGTTTCTTAGGCCATAGAGATTTTTGGAGCCACTCTGGTCTCTGATCAGCTCTATGGTCAGCTGGCTGAATCACCGGCTGCATTCTCAGGTTCCCTGTTGAGACAGGAGAGCCAGAGAAAAACACGGAAGACGGTGGGGGGGGGGGCATTCCCTCCCACGGCTTGTAAAAGCAGTCTAGAGGCTAATTAGCCACTAGGATTGCTTTTACATGAAAGCCGACCGCTTGCTGAAAAGAATGATACCAAGATGATACCTAAACCTGCAGGCATCATTCTGGTATAACCATTCAAAGTCGTGAATGGCGTACCTGAAGACAAAAAAATGGTTAACAATAAAGCACAGTAAACGGTAAAGTATAAAAAATTGCATACCTGAAAAGCAAACATGATAAAACATAATAACAATAAAACATTGCAGAATAGAATACAGTAAAAAAGAGCAGAACAAGAGAGAGAGAATAGAGAGAGAGAGAGAACAATAAAACGACAACTATTTTTTTTTATTTTATATATTTTTTTTTTTTTTTTACACTTTTTTTGTAACTAACTTTTATAACGGTAACCGGTTCCAGGTTCGGGTCTCTCAAAATGCGATGGCATCTTGGGAGACCCTGTGAAAGTGTGCCTAGTCTGTGCAATGCTGTATCCTACGCTAATACTCAACTAATGAATGGTAGCGTTCAAAACATTCACCAATGCAAAGACCAGGATTGTCAGGACAGGAGGGACAATAATAGAGGGTGTCACGCCTATATCCGCGCTTGCTGCAGACACGACATCTTTTTTGGGGGGGTTCGTTGGGTAGGGGTACTCGGGAGGACATAAAGAAAATGCCTCTCATGCAGCCGACTGCATTTGGTTGGGGATGTGAATGGGGGAAGTACGGGCGCTGCAGAAGTGGTGGGTTCCCAATTAGGATTGGCGAATGCAGCAGGAAGGGCACTATGGGCACGACGGGCCTGTGTTTGTCTTTTTGGTGGCAGCGGGACACTACTTGTGCTTGCCACCTCACCAGCTTGAACTGCACTTATGGGACTCGCCACGTCACCAAGTGTTACTGCAGTGCTGGTTTGACTACGACCGGGGTGTACTAGGCCGCTGGCGCTTGGCAGTTCAATAAAAAGCTACCAAAAAAACTGTTAGCGATCGCAGGGATCAGGCCTTGGGTGGGCTGGGCTGGGCTGGGCCGGGCGGAGGGGCAAAATGCAGGTGATAGCAGGTATCTGGGCTGATCCCGCTAACACTGTGTTTTTGGGAACCCTAAACTGCTGGGGACGCTAGTATAGATCTGATCGGATCAGATATTGATATCAGATACTATACCACTAAGGGAGCTGTACGGTGCGTGCGTGGGTGTTAGCGCTACTGGCGCTAACCTGACGCTGCCTGGGGATGGTGCTTGCCAGTTCACCGAAATGCTACCAAAAAAATGTTAGCGATCGCAGGGATCAGGCCTGACTCTGCGAACGCTGTAGTTATGCGTTTAGTGTTTTGTAAGTGACAGTGATCGATCGATACTGCACTTGGGTGGGCTGAGCTGGGCCGGGCGGAGGGGCAAAACGCAGGTGCTAGCAGGTATCTGGGCTGATCCCGCTAACACTGTGTTTTTGGGAACCCTAAACTGCTGGGGACGCTAGTATAGATCTGATCGGATCAGATATTGATCCGATCAGATACTATACCACTAAGGAAGGCGTATGCTGCGTGCGTGGGTGTTAGCGGTACTGGCGCTAATCTGACGCTGCCTGGGGCGACGCATATCACCGCCGGGCGATCAGGGGGCTAAACCTTTATTCGGTAATAAACGGCGGGTGCCCTGACACTAAAAAAAATAAACAAACTAACCAGCGTCACCCGTAACAGTTATACGGTGATCAGTGGTGAAAGGGTTAACTAGGGGGCCATCAAGGGGTTAAAACATTTATTAGATAGTATATGGGGGTCCCTGTCGCTATAAAACGCTGATGGCGAACCTAAATATTTACCTCACTAACTAGCATCACCAGCGACACTAATACAGCGATCAGAAAAATGATCGCTTAGCGACACTGGTGACGGGGGGTGATCAAGGGGTTAAAACTTTATTAGGGGGGGTTAGGGGGGTATCCTAGACCTAAAGGGGGCTAATATTCACTGTCCCAACACTGTAACTGTCACAAACTGACACCAATACAGTAATCAGAAAAAAAAAAAAAACTGCTGGTGTCAGTTTGTGACAGGGAGGGGGGGGGGTGATTGGGGGGCGATCGGGGGGTGATCGGGGGGGGGATCGGGGTGTTTTGTGTGCCTGGCATGTTCTACTGCGTTGTGTAGTGTTGGTGCACTCACAGTGATGTCTTCTCTCCTCGGCGCTGCAACGGAATACCGAGCCGAGGAGAGATGACATCATTTCCTTTGCTGCTGTTTAGCATACAGCAGCAAAGGAAGTTATCTGATTGGCCGGCGGCGATCGCGAGGGGGGGGCCACGAACGGATGGCCTCCCCCTCATCTCCGATCGCCGTGGGACCAAAGACGACCGCCTCGGGCACCGGGGGGGGGGTCCGATCGGACCCCCCACCCGCGGAAGGCAAATCACGTATATATACGTGATTTTGCCTGTCCGTGCCACCTTGCCGACGTAAATCGGCGTGAGGCGGTCGTCAAGTGGTTAAAGAAAAGCACATGGAGCAGTATACAAGGTAATAAACAGAATATGAACACACAAGTACTTACTTACTTTTAAAGCACTTTAGGGATCCGTCTGTACTGATCTGGCTCCCGGAGTTTAAGGTCGGACTATCTTTTCCGAACCTGATCTTTCGAGCACCGTACCCCAAAAGTAAGTTGCAATGTCTTCACCACCTTCACCATTATTTTTGCTTTTCTGAAATTAGGCCGGGCGTACGGTCCATTCTTCCCATCATAGTAATTTTTTCTCAAAATTGCCACCATCTCCACCATCTCTTTAAAGGCCATATTGGAGGCCTTAAATCTCTGCTTCCCAGATCGGAGCATTCCGGGCTCCGGGCTTTCGTCACTACCTGAGGTAGTACACACCTGATGTGTCTCCGCCATTGTTCCTCTCACTACGCACTGTAGAGAGAAGGGGCGAAGAATATTCGGTAAAAAAGAAGAACGTCAGGGGCGGGCGACGCAGGCGGAGTTTCACACATGCGCAGTGTCAAAAAATAGTTATTACGCATGTGTCGTATGTACATTCTGTGCGTAGAGACAAGGGGGCTGAAAATATGCGTAAAAAAAGACTGTCAGGGGCGGGCAAAGCAGGCGGAGATTCACGCTTGCGCAGTGTATAAAACTTTATTACGTATTGTGTCGTACGTACAATCTGTGCGTAGATGATAGAGGACCGGAATGCCATAAACGAAGGTAATTTGAATTTTTAATTATTTTTTTAACTTTGTAGCAAACAGCCTATACGGCTTTACAGATTAATGAGGCCTATGTTGGGATAAGATGATGAGGGTTTAGCTGAAACATAATGTTTTTGTCTTGTGTCTTTATCTTTTACAGAAAACATGAATGCAAAATTTAAAGAGCCTGAATTTCTGTCTGCATTTATTGACAAGTACAGGGAGATGAGGAATCTGTGGGAGGTGAAACACCCTCAATATTATCTAAAACACGTAAGGAAGTCAACGCTGGATAGACTTCTGACATTTGTCCAGACGTTCATCCCAGAAGCAACCATGGAGATTTTGTTACAGAAAATTGGGATCTTGAGAAATATGTATAAGAGGGAGCATAACAAGATCCAGAATTCCCTGAGATCAGGAGCATCAGCAGATGATGTATATGTACCCAGGCTGTGGTACTACAATAAACTACGTTTTCTTGATGACCAGACTGAAGCCAGGGCATCACTTTCAACCCTTCCCTCCACCCTTCCATGCACCCTTCCCTCCACCCCAGCAGAGGCTGATGAGGACCAAGCTGGGTCTTCCATCCTGGAAGAACCGGATGTGACCATCTGGAGTCAGGTAAATTAATTTTAAAAATATATAGTGTCCTAATATTTTATTTAATGTTAACTAGATGTTATAATTGATTAAGAATTTTATCCTCAAAATGATGTATACATATCAATTGACAGTAGTGGCCAAAAATGTTTTTCACCTGCTTTAAAAAATGATGGTGTCAGATTTCTATACTCTTATTAATATATGTATTAACATTTAATTTGCAAGTCATGAGAAGAAAATTGTGTGTCATTGATGAACCAAAAACAAAAATATAAAACTATGTCCCTTTTTTATACACAGGATGAGGTCAGCCAGGAGGAAAGTGGGGAAAGTGGCAGGCAGGAGGAGGCCGGGCCCAGTGTCAGGCAGGAGGTGGCCAGGCCCAGTAGGAGCCTGACACAATCACAAGTGGCTCCCCCCCGCCTTCCTACAAAAAGAGCCAGGAAGGGGATGGTGACACAAGAGGCATCCCTGCGCCTCATGAGAGAGGCCACAAACTTTCTGAAGAGCCCCCCCGAAGCTGAAGAGGCCTATGGGTGTTATTTAGCCAGCAGGCTGCTTCACATGGAATGGGGCCAACGCCTCATTTGTGAAAAACATTTTGCTGATACTATCCACAAGGGGCTGAATGGCGAACTAACTGCCAACACCCAAATAAATGAGGCAGCTCCTCCTCCTCCTCCTTCTCCTCCTGCCACAACTCAACCACCAGAGCCACAGCCTACAAGGAAGGCTGCAGGGAAGGCTGCAGGGAAGGGTGCAGGGCAGCGTGGAGGGAAGGCTGCAGCGAAGAGAAGAAAGTGATGACCTGGGTTCAGTCTGGTCTGGCAGAAGACGCAGGCTGTTGTAGTACCACAGTCTGGGGACATCTATGTCATCTGCTGCTGCTCTTGATCTCTGGGATTCCTGGACCAGATTGTGCTCCCTCTTATATGGACTCCTCAAGATCCCAATTTTCTTCTCCACAGACTTTTGCCAGCGTTGACTTCCTCTTTATTTTCTTTACCATAAATAAATGGATATTTTAGTTTATGAAAAGACTTTATGTGTTTTAATTAACATCATTTATTTAGAGACAATGTCAAATCAACAAGGGACAACAACCTCCTTGAGGTTGCAAAAACACTTAAAAAAAATATAATGTTCTTGTGGCAACTTTACCAAAATAAATAGAAAAAATAGATAACCAAAAAAGGTTCTTTGTGTGAACTTTATATACAAACAAAAATTAAACATTTCCAAAAGTCCAAACAAAAAAAATAATTTGTGGTAAATTTAAGAACTACAAAAAAAAAACAACAAAATACTAAATGGTTCTTTGTGGTAACTTTACCAAAAAAAAAACAACAACAAAAAATTATTTGTGATAAATTTAAGAACTACAAAAAAAACAACAAAATACTAAATGGTTCTTTGTGGTAACTTTACAAACCAAAAAAAAAAAAATGGAGATAAAGATAAAATAATTTTGCCAATAATCATAACAAAAAAATGTTGATGAAATCAAAAATAGAAGATGACTCCAAAAAAAAAAAAATTGTATAAACATTAGTATGGAGATATGGCTTTTAAAAGAAACACAATATCATTCATGAGATCAAGAGAAATAATCCAGGAATCAGTTTGGGAGAACTCTGTGTGAATAGGAACAGCAAAACATCTTCGTTCTTATAGCATTATTAAAGAAGACAATTAATGCGCTGCATTAAACGATCACAGAATTTGCAGCGTGAGGAATGTGCTACCTACAATACGAACACTAGTTTTACTAGACCGAGTGCTTCCGTTTAGTATTTGCTTCTGAGCATGCGCCTTTTTTTGTCCGCCAAACTAGCATACAGACGAGCGGATTTCTGGGTCTGGCGGAGTTACGACGTAAAGATTTGAAGCATGTTCCAAATCTAAAGTCCGTCAGATTTGCGGCTGGAAAAGTCCGCTGAAAGTCCGGTGAAGCCCACACACGATCGGATTGTCCGCCGGATTTGGTCCGTCAGCGTCCGTCGGACAAGTCCGGTCGAAAAGTCCGACTATGTGTACGCAGCATTAGAATCAAGAGATCTCTGGCATGCGGCTTCTATTCATCTATAGCTTTCAATAGCAAGCAGAGACAGGCTTTTTTGAACCAGCACTTTAGACGCCCATGGAGTTTGCACAAGGGGAAGGTCTGGAGCGATGCTGGAGGCATGAACGATGTATTAGTGGCTGCGGGCAACTCCAGGCAGACCTGCTATCCTGGGCCTCACCCTATGTAGGCTATGCAGCAGTGTGCCCATGAATAGGAACTGCTAAGTGGCATCTTTGTAGAGAATGAGCTGCACTGTTGATCTTGAGGTCTTTATTTGTAAGTATTACAGTATTACAGTAATTTATCATACTGAAATCACAAGATGTTGTCAGTTTGAACTTGAAATACAAGAACAGTTCTTGTTGACCACAACAATCAGTCCGTTTCCCTATAATGTTTTCAAAACAGTATGGGAGGGAAAAAAATGGATTACTATGGGCCATAGCCATCCTCGAAGACGACCCCCCGCACTGAAGTTGTGACACATCTTACCTGGCTTTGTGCTGTATTTTATTTTAACATTATACTAAAGTGATCTGGAGGACATCACTTCTACACATAGAAATGGGGCCTGTCATGGTAGCAGTGGTGGAATGTGGTCCCTAACTTCTTTAATATTCCAGTTGGTGAGTTCACTCAAATATGAATAACAACTGAACCTTTAACACTTTTATCAGCTCTTCCCTTATGGTTGTTACCTTTTGTACCACTTGCCCCACCATTTTGTACCACTTGCCCCACCATATTAGATTGTAAACTCTTACGAGCAGTTCCCTCTTAACCCTCTTGTATTGTATTATAACACTGTCTCCCTTTATATTGTAAAGCACTGTGCAAACTGTTGATGCTATATACATCCTATGTAATAATAATAATAATAATAATAATAATACATCTTTATTTGCTTTTCCCTTCCATTTATAGGAGAAGAACCCCCTTTAGTTCCTTTAGAACTATCTGGCAGTCACAAAAACACAGCTTGCCAGATATGTGAATACAAGTTAACAAAGAATGCAGCTTATTACACATGAACACAAGCAGCGCAAATCACTATCACACATCGTAAATATAGAGCATGGCTGTGGCTACAGCTTTAGAAGTTGGATTAAACTCTTAAAATGTATTTGTATGTCAGAATTATGAAACACGTTTTGAAATGTGGTTTATGAAAAGCCATACTCTGTAAAATCTGACCTCTGCCTGCTGAAGCAAAAGGAAAAAAATACTCAAATACCACTGGAACCATATAGCCAGCACCTCCAGGTGCCTGCACATCAAGTCAGTTGCCCTATTCAGCATAATTGTTGCCCCAAATGGTGTATGGTGTGCTTTTGTAGAATTTTGTAGAACTTTTGTAGAATTAACTACCTATCTTACCTGATCCTTTTCACCTCTCAAACATCATGGCTCATCAATGGAATTGTCTACTTGTAACCATTGGGATGACAATTGCCATGGAAGAAGTGGGGAGGGTCTAGCTAGGACTAGACTAACTAGCACTAAACAGGAGGAGAGGATAGAGGAAGATAAAAAAAATAGTAAGAAAGTTGTAGTGTCCCAAAACCAATTTTAAGATGTCAGCATACTACAAAACAATAACAACCTACTGCAGTAATGCAACACAATGCAATTACATAAAAGTTGGTTTTTGGCCGAGATCTGCACTGTTCAACTGATCAGTGACAATGCAGATCCTTTGAGGTTTCTGTGACTCCCAATCTGCTATATTCCTCTCAATAGCGGTTGCAAGTGACAACAAAGAGGAGAGGGGCTTATCTCTCCAGTCTGGATTTGCAGTCATCAATTTTTCTCTGACGTTTCCTCTCAACCCGGTCATGAAGCTATGTATCAATACGGGTGATAGGGCACTGTTAGTAATGTCCTCACCAGCCGATTCCACGGCTTGTTTAAAGTGATTGTAGTATGTCATACAATCTTCCTGTGGACTTTGGATCACTCCTGACACCTTGGTCCAAGACTGGGGACGATAGACTGTTTTAATCAACTGCGCCAATTGCTTAGTGAGTATATCTCCTAGATGGCTGGAGTCAACACACAGGGTCCGTGGAATATAAGTTTTACTGAGGATTTCATCCAAGTCCCCATCTCCACAAACCCTTTTCATTATTTGAAGCATATCACCCCAGTTTGCATTGTAGCTTGCCTGGATGTCCAGCAGCTCTTTGGCAAATTTAATGGGATCTGTCCTTGGATGGGGGATAACACTCAGAAATCCCTTCATCTCAGATGGAGTCCACAGCACGTGATGTGTCATCATTCCCGTGGATCTCCCACTGTTGTCATAAACCACCTGTTCTCTTACAGGATAGACAGATACGTCATCTGAAAAAGATATCAGTTGTGGATTGGTCTTTTGGGATTCTGTCACAGAATCCCAATAAGACTGTGGAAGACTGTTGTTGCCAGGTGGGGGCACTTTATCCAACTGCAAAGTGCCTTGAAGGGTTGCATTAACAGTCCCATGGTACACCGGTGTGCCCACATTGGGGGATATCCTTTCACCCTTAGACTGACACCACACAGGTCCTTGCTGTGGGGTGCTAGTTACTTGGGGGTATAAAGATACATAGGCCATTTACTCTGTAGCAGAACTGCCCGTATTGTTTACAGCAGCGGAATGGCTAGTTAACTGCCGTCTAGGGGAGAATGCTGGCTCGCAGTCAGTAATATGGTCTCAGGAACTGGGGAGACTTTTCTCCCTTGATTCCAGCATTCCCTTCCCCTGGCTTGCTGCGCTATCTCTTTCCTTTTGTTTCAGTTCTTCACATGAAGAGTTTTTCTGTGATTCATTGGGGGTTTTAAATGGGGTGTTAAACTTGGCAGCAAGTTGTGGCTTCCCCTTTTTGTCATCTGTTGACAGATGACAATTCCTATCAGCTTCTGAGTATTTTGCCAACAAGGACTGAGCGATTGTATAAGGCCCCAATCCTGACAATTCCTCATCGTCCCCCTGTTTATCACTATCACTACTCTGGGGATGTGGATCTAGTGGCTGTCCCTGCTTGTTCCTACTATTCGGCATCATTTGGTGTGTTTTCTCCTTAACTCCCACTGTAAAAAACATTAATTTCCTCCGTCTTATTCACCGACTCAAGCATCCATATAGACCAAGTATCTTTTTCATATGGCCGTGTCATCTTTTTGTGGTGAGCACAGTACAGACTTTCCCATACTTTAAGTTTAAATGTACCTTTCTTAGAAAAACTTGTTTTTGTCCACCTATCCCATTCACGAATATATTTTACAACCCAGGGCCCATATTTACCTATCATCTCTTCCCTTGGGGTCATTTGATAAGGTTTACCCCATTCAGACCCCCTCTTTGAAGCGATTTGATTACCCATCCTTATGGACACTGGACCTTGAACTGATTCCCCAACCTTTTTACAGGTTGCCTTTCCTCCAGAGGTAGCTACTCTCTGTCCAAGAATTGGGGTGACAGGTCCCGCCCCTGTCAATATTCCTGCTTTTTTTTTTCCACTACTTGCCAGAACAATATTTTCCTGACAGACTCCATGGCAGCCTACGTATGGGTTAATCCCGCCTCTCATACCTCATAGGACCCCACTCCCATAAATCTTTGCTTCTAGTCAGAGACCGTGTTCCTTTTTTGTCCTCCTCCTAGGACCAAGGTGTATCTCTTACCTTATCAAGTTTATTGATCCAGTCCTGGTGGTTTGCACGTGTTTTCATGGTGATGGCGGTGTCTTTCTGGAGTCCAGCTTTCCCAGCTATTAGCAGGGCGGACACAAGGGGTTCATTACGATGCCTTGAAGAGCTTATCAGATCAGCCATTGGCAGGGAAGCGGCAACTTGGCCAATCGTCCCAGCTATTAGCGGGAGGCCTCCTCTTACAAATACCCTGGTCGTGCAGTGAGCTCTCTCTCAGCTCCCAGTCCCAGGACGGATCTCGTTTGGTGCCGTGGTAATGTATGCCCTTCTGTTTTTTCTGATATGGCAGCCTGTTTTTGTGTGTTGTTTCTTGTCTTAGCTCCATTTGTTTCAGTGGCCATGGTGGCTGGGACGCATCTGCGTTCCAGTCCGCCGCTTCCCCGCCCCGAGTGCGCAGCTGCGAAGTCTCGATTGAGATCGAGGCTTGGTTCACACCTGCGCAGTCCGGGTGAGCCGGCGGCGATCGTGCATGCGCACGAGCGCCGTGGAGCGGCGTCGGTCACAGCGTAGGGACGCTGTGGCCGCGATGACGTCATCGTCAGGCGGCAGATTCAAATAGCTGTCAGATACAGCTATTATTTGGGTTGCTCTCACCGCTCAGGCAGCAGGCTTCCCTGTGTCCATTTCTCTGACTTCTAAGGTAAGGGGTTTGTTGTACCTTCTTGTATCTGGGCTTTCTTAAAAAAAAAAAAAAAAAAAAAAAAGAAAGAGAGAGAGAGAGAGAGAGAGAGAGAGAGAGAGAGAGAGAGAGAGAGAGAGAGAGAGAGTTAAAATCCATTATTTATCAGTTGCTTTCTATTTGAATTGTTTTCAGTCTTTTGATTCTGTCGCCATGGATGTGTCACCGCCCCCTAGTGGCCAACCCTTACACCGCAGGTAGGATGAAAGTATTTTTATTTTTTCATTCCGCCTGTATTGTTTGGGGTATTATTTAGGAGCAAAGTATTCTTTCTTTCTTTCAGCCCTTCTAGGTCTGAACCGCAGCTACCGGCACACAAAGAGAAAGACCAGTCTAGGTCTCAATATCACCAGTCCACGTCAAGTTCTAGACGTACTAGGTCATCCTCCAGACACCGCAAAGAGGGGTCAAGATCTAGGTCCAGTCATCATTCCCCCCGCCATTCCAGCCGCTCTGAGAGAAAAGCTTGCTGGGGATGTAAAACTCAAGTCCCAGAGGGTAAATCTCTCTGTGAGTTATGCTATTCTAGAGCTACGAAGGAAAGAGGAGCTGGGGACCAGCAAGTAGAAGCTCTGGTTAGGAAAGTGGTCCAAGAATCTCTTAACAAAACAGATTTTGACCGGGCAGTAATTCCTCCTTCTGTTATAGCTCCACTTGTTGAAGAAACTGAGCCCGAAGTTCCGGGTCCATTTCAACATAGTCTCTCTTTGAGTGGTTCCTCGGACAGCGAGGCAGAGATGAATGAACCTGGTGCAGGTTTTGACTTCTCCCTGGTTCCACAGTTGGTCAGAGCGGTTAAAGACGCATTGAGATGGAAAGAACCAGTAGAGGCACCCTCTAAGCAGAGGAAATACTTTAAATATCTTAAGAAGGATCGCCCAAATTTCCCCTTCCTGGGTGAACTGGGAGAAATTATCCCGGATGAATGGGGTAAAGTTGAAAGGAAAAACTCTTTAATTTCCAAAATAGCAAAGATGTA
The DNA here is from genome assembly GCF_042186555.1 of Aquarana catesbeiana. Taxonomy (NCBI): domain Eukaryota; kingdom Metazoa; phylum Chordata; class Amphibia; order Anura; family Ranidae; genus Aquarana; species Aquarana catesbeiana. Next base: position 606,028,257 of record NC_133326.1, on the reverse strand, counting down.
TCCATTCAAGAGTGATGAAGTAAAACATCTTGAATCAGACCCCCTTATCGATGCAGCTCTCATGAGGCTGGTGAGACATGTTACGCTCTCTCTTGAGGATACCGTCTCTTTCAAGGATGGTTTGGAGAGGAAGATTGATACGGACTTAAAGCGTATTTATATCACAGCGGGTATGGCTTGTAAACCAGCTCTGGTCCTTGCAGCTTTGTCTAAAGCGATGGAGTCTTGGACGGATGATGTGGGTGCAGCTTTAGGAAGTGTGTCTGAAGACTTATTCAAGAGCTCTCCAGTACATGAGTTGGAGCTGGCATCAGTCTTCCTGGGTGAAGCATCCATTGACATTCGTCTTGTGGCACGTGTCATGCTATCGTCAGTTACAGCAAAACGCGCCCTATGGTTACGCCCATGGGTTGCAGACCCTGCCTCTAAACAAGCATGGTGCAGGATTCCATTCAAGGGTTCTTCACTCTTTGGAAATAAACTCAATTCTGCCATTACCCATGCTACTGGGGGTAAATCAGGGTTCTTACCCCAGGATCGTTGTATCCTAAATCAAAGAAGAACTCAACCTAGGCAAGAGCCAGAGCGCGCTAGGGATGCTCGCCACTACAGACCTGGCCGTGAGTTTAGAAAAAACTGGAGGAGAGGCCAGCCTTCCGGCCAAAAATCCTCAAAGTCAGCCCCGTCAGGAGGACGGGAGACTTCCAAGTCCTTTTGATACGGCGCCTGTCCAGACGGAGCAAGTAGGGACTCGTTTACTCCGGTATCAGCACGTCTGGGCAGCCTCGATTCAAGATTATTGGACCGTCAAAACGGTCTCCTCAGGTCACACTTGGGTATTCAACAATCCACCCATACACCAGTTTGTGCCTACGGTCCTTCCGCACTCAGAAGAGAAAAAACAAATTCTTCTATCTTATACAGATTCACTGATTGCCCAGGGGGCCGCCATTCAAGTTCCATCAGAAGAAAGATTTCTTGAGGTTTATTCCCCCCTTTTCATGGTCCTCAAAAAGAATGGCTCTTGGAGACCAGTAATCGACTTGACACATCTGAACTCCTTCATCAAGAAGGAAAAATTCAAGATGGAAACCCTGTTGACAATCTGACAAACAATACAACCAGGAGATTGGCTGGTCTCCATAGACCTGAAAGACGCCTACTTTCATGTGCCGATCGCAAAAGAATTCCAGAGGTATCTCCGATTTGCAGTAGACCAGAGGCATCTCCAATTTACATGTCTCCCATTCGGGCTCACAACATCGCCTCGAGTGTTTTCAAAGCTCTTATTGGCTGTGGTGGCACTAATCCGGGTCAAAGGCATTCGGTTACACCATTATTTAGACGACCTACTCCTGCTGTTACAAGACAGGGAACAGATGTTGTCACATCGAGATCAAGTCATCTCTACCCTGACAGAGTTTGGTTGGCTATTGAACAGAGAGAAAAGTCACCTAGTTCCGACACAGGCTCTAATATTCCTCGGAGCCCAATTCAACACAGTGGAGAGCACCATCTCTCTGCCTCAGGAGAAAATTCCGGTGATTCGGGAGAGAATTCGCCTAGCGTTGTCATCATCTCTCCTCAGAGCCTCACAGTGTCTCAAGATAGTTGGCACCATGGTAGCCACAGCCCCCATGGTGAGGTGGGCGCAATGGAAAATGCGGCCCTTTCAGAAGGGGTTTCTCCAACAATGGGATCCAGGATCTCGAGACCATCTTGTTCGTGTAACCACCTCCATGCGGGAGAGCCTCCCCTGGTGGCTGCAACGGAAAAATCTCCTCAATTGCCATTCCATAGCACCTGTCTCCTGGATTACGTTGACAACGGATGCAAGCAACAGAGGTTGGGGCGCTCTCTGCCTGACGGAGGTAGCCCAAGGCAGATGGGACTTCCCATCCCAAGGGATAGTCTCAAATGTCCTGGAGCTTCGAGCTGCCTTCCGTGCCCTCCAAGCTTTTCTCCATCTGATATCAGGAGCCTCAGTCTTCATGAGGTTAGACAACACGACCGCAGTGTCATATATCAAGAGACAGGGGGGCACCCGCAGTCTCTCCTTACTGAGGGAAGTAGGCCCGATCATGTCCTGGGCCCAGACAAACTTGACAGATCTATCGGATGTTTATCTCCCGGGAATTCAAAATGTCCAGGCGGACTTCCTTTCAAGAGTCACCCTGGACAACAACGAGTGGTCCCTCCACACCGAAGTCTTCAGTTGGGTCCTGTCTCTAGGGATGATGCCGGAAGTAGATCTGTTCGCATCCCCTTGCAACTTCAAGCTGGAGAAATATTACACGAGGTGTCGTTGTCCCCAAGCCTTCGGAGTGGATGCCTTGACGGACCAGTGGAGATTCCACAGGGCTTATGCCTTTCCCCCGGTTCCAATTATTCTTCGTTTTCTATCGAGGCTCAGGTGGGAGGATGTTGAAGTATTGGCAATTGTCCCGTTTTGGCCCAACAGGCCATGGTTTCCTCTCCTGGTGCAGCTCAGTTACCGAGAACCGGTCCCTCTCCCGTCCAGACCAGATCTCCTGTTGCAGGGAGCGTCTCTTCACCCATGCCCATCCCATCTCCATCTGATGGCTTGGTGGTTGAGAGGGGAAGGTTGGAAGCACTAGGATGTCCAAGTACAGCTATCGCTACATTGCTGAATGCCAGAAGAGCAGGCACTAACAGAGTGTATCAAAGGATTTGGGCGAAGTTTGCGGAGTATGTGGGTTCCACCAATGGTTCCTGTAGTAATCCAAGGATTCAGGACATTCTAGGTTTTCTACAAACTGGCCTGGATCTGTCCTTATCGGTGAGTTGCTTGCGGGTCCAGGTTTCTGCAATCTCAGCCTTCACAGGCGTATCATGGGCCAGACACCCCCTTACTAGGCAGTTCTTCAGGGGAGCAATAAGGCTTAGGCCTCAGAGAAGACCAAGATTTTCTAAATGGGATCTTCCTCTCGTCTTGGATTTCTTCTCAGAAAAGGAAATATGGCATATGGATCAATCATCGATTAAAGAGCTTTCTCTCAAAGTGGTCTTTCTAGTGGCCATAACATCGGCCAAGAGGGTTTCCGAAATTGGTTCCTTAGGATGCAAAGAACCATTCCTTACCTTCTTCCCAAATCGAGTAGTCTTGATTCCTATGTTAGGATCGAATCCAAAAGTAACAACCGTCTTCCATGAGAATCAGGAGATTGTTCTTCCTACTTTCAGGTCTACTGAGGACTCTAATGTTCACCCTCTAGATGTTGGGGAGATTCTAAAGCAATACCTGGAAGCCACAGCTTCCTTTCGCCAGTCTGATCGTCTGTTTGTTCTCTTCCATGGTAAAAACAAGGGATCACGGGCTTCCTCTAGAACCATCACAGCATGGATCGTTCAGGCCATTCAATGGGCTTACAGGTCTAAGGGTTTGGCTCCTCCGGAGGCGGTAACCGCTCATTCTACCAGGAGCGTCTCTACATCGTGGGCAGCATCCCGGCATGTGTCTCCGGAAGTAATCTGTAAAGCGGCCTCATGGTCATCAATTAACACTTTTATGACGCACTATTGTGTAGAACTGGCTTCTTTGTCTTCGGTTAACTTTGGTTTGCACTTATTATCTGTTGATGGTGCCAATTAAACCTTTTTTTCTTTATCCAGCAATTACCCACCCAGGTGTGTATGGCAAGTTATTTCCCATACGTAGGCTGCCATGGAGTCTGTCAGGAAAACGGAAAATTTATATCAAATACTTACCGTAATTTTCCTTTCCTGATGGACTCCATGGCAGCAGGAGTTCCCTCCCATTTGCTGGAGAAGGCTAAGTTACGGAACACGGTCTCTGACTAGAAGCAAAGATTTATGGGAGTGGGGTCCTATGAGGTATGAGAGGCGGGATTAACCCATATGTAGGCTGCCATGGAGTCCATCAGGAAAGGAAAATTACGGTAAGTATTTGATATAAATTTTCCGTTTTCCCTGTCCTGGCTATAGTCCTTCGAAAAAATTAGCCTGGAGATTTCCCAAACTAAATAATAGTTTAATCCCCCCCTTGGACTTTTCTGAAGTACTCTAAAAGAAATGCTTAACGAAAGGCTATTGCTAATGATTAGCACAAACTTGGATAATCAGGACCCTATATGATTTGTATCTGTTACAGTATAGCCACTGTTCCCAGGTTTACTTACAAAGCTTACAATCCCCAGTTAGTAATTGCAAAGAAGAAAGATTCATACCTAAGATCATTCAGTGTGATTTATTCTCCGTTTCCACTGATGAAATTTGTCATGCGACTTTGGACACAGTGGCATTACAAGTCGCAGCCCATCGATTTCAATAGCACCCGTTCCAATCTATGCGACTCAAAGCTGCAGCGACTCTGAAAGGGTATCTGCACCACTCTGATGCGACTCTGGATCAAAGTCGCATTCAAAGCCACACCACAGTCGCATTAAAGTCGCACCACAGTCACACTCAATCGTGCAACCTTAGAGTTGCATCAGTGGAAACGTAGCTCTATGCCCACCAGTGCGTTTCAATCACAATGATTGGCCTAATCTCATTCAAAGGGTCAACTGAAATTGCTTTTTGGCAGAGAGCACATATCCTTTTCCTCTGCCTCCAAGATTCCAAATGGAGCCCTCATCATTCGCACTTACAATTTCATTTTATATATACACGATTTTCAAAATCAGTCTCATCAAAATATTCACATAGACAAAAGGTAAAAGAAGGAAAGTTCTGAGAAGTTTTTTTAGTCTGGGTATTCAGATGGGAGACAGGTAAACACAACACCAGCTCTGTCTTTCACACAAATCGCATTCATCCCAACATTAAACTTCCTCACACGGGGCACCATATGTTTTGGAAATGTTTATACCTCACTTAAATGATTAACGTTACAAATATAAGTGATTAAACCTTTGTCTATATAAGAATAAAAACGAGCGATAACAGGGCAAAAAGATAAACAATTACAATTATTTACACAGAGAAGAAAGTTAGAATAATTAAAATTTATCATATATCTCCAGTGATGCCACAAGTACAGTGTTGCTTTAGGCTGCAAAGATCATCTAGGCCAAACTCAGAAATGGTTACAATGGACATACACAGGATATACAATATCATAAGACTCCTAGGATACAAAAGGTTAGGAAGAAACAGAAAGAGAGATACAAGTATACTTTACGCGGACAGCATGTCGCCTCGATGGTCTGGGGCTGGACACAGAGACCAAACAGCTGGCTCTTTCCCTATTTTATATACATTCTCCACCAATCAACTGATGCCACACATTCATTGGTTCAGAGTTGCCACAAAGTTTGGTTAACTACATTTGAAGCTTAGTTGCTCATTGGTTTACAGTTGCCTCAAATTCTGATTGGCTGTAATTTCAAGCCCAGTTAAACATCATGCTAGGACATTAAAACCTCCGGTGCCTCTTAGTCTATGAATTAATTAACAATCTCCTTTGATCTCCCAGCCCAAACAGTCCCGACATTAGCATGTTAATGGCCCCCTGGGGAGTTGAAGCCTTAATGTCTGCAAATACTCTTTGATTCAATTAACACCTGGGGACCTTCCCTGGTTCCCACCAGTGTACTGGATGAACTGCATTCCTAACAAGGTGAGCTGGGCCCTATCATGATATTAAAAACATATACTCCCATATATATATACCTACACATAGATACACACATATACACATAGATACCTATATATACACACACACACACACACACACACATATATATATATATATATATATATATATATATATATATATATATATATACATATATACATATACACATGCCCGCATACCTACACAAATATATACATACATCCTATGGGTCACGGCAGTTTAATTGGAGTCGTTGCAATGGTTCGCTTGGATCTCATTGATATAAATATGGAATTCAATATCTCCATCACAATATAGATTACCGTAATTTAGAGAACCAATTATACTATGACACGTTATGTCAATCCCAATAGTCCTTATACACAACCTAGAGGAATAATAACCACAGAAAAATGTACCTCTCCTAAAGCTATCTTAGTTTTGCGCTAAATATAAAGATAATATTAATGATACAAAGAGAAATTGGAAGGGGAATAAAAGAAGGGAGAAAAAAATACGTATGAAATAATTATTTAAACAGAACCCTAAAAACATATATAATAATAATATCTTATTTGAATTATGAAAAATATGAATTATATATATATATATATATATATATATATATATATATATATATATATATATATATATATATATATATATACAGCACTACAAAAACAACCCAAATCCCTGTTTTAGAGGAAGCTGAATTTAGACACATACACAACTGTAATCATTAAATTGTTACATGTCAGACTAACTTACAGTATATGTATAAATATGTGACCTCCTGGGATCCAAAGATAATAGAGAGTTATGAGATGTAAAGAGACACCAAGAAAAGGAGGAAAAAAGAGGAAAAGAGAAGAAAAAAGAGAGAAGGAAGAAAGAGAACAGGAAGGGAAGGGGGAGGGGAGAGGGAAAAGGGGGAAAAAAATTGAGAAATGTAAGGAGACAAGGGGAGACAACGCAGACACCAAACATCAGATAATGTAGTGCTGCAATCTATTTATTTGTAGAAGTGTGAGACACCCCACTCAAAGTTGAGCCCAATGGGCTTTCTAGTGTTGAGATGGAAAATCCAATACACTTCTCTTTTGCACAATAATCTAAATTTGTGCCCCCCCCCCCAACCCCCACCCCACCCCCCCGGATAACACCATCTTTTCCACTCCCCGAATACACAAACTACTGACATCCTTATCATGACACAAATTCCAGTGCCTTGCTATGTTGGTTGAATGATCTTTAGCAATATCATATAAATGATCTTGTAGCCGATCTCTCAACCTGTGGGTACTGCGACCCACATACTGTACAGAACATAGCTCACATGTGACTACATAGACCAAGAATTTGGTATTGCAGTTAATAAATGTGGGGACCTTGAAAACCTTATTCAAAGACATGGAGTGAATGACATCCCCCCGTTTCACATGGGAGCCACATGGACATCCACTGTCACCACATTAATACGTTCCCTTAAATTGCAGCCAGTGTGGACGGTGATGTCTACTGGTGTAAAGGCTCGGGGACAATGTCTTGCCAATGGTGGGAGCTCTACGTGACACTGCTCTAAAACCCCTAGGTCAGTGCTGGTACAAGAGGTGGGCAAAGAGGGCACTTGCCCTGAGCGCAGTGTTAATGTGTGTGAAAAGGGGGCGCTGGGAGCATCAGATGATTCTCCTGCCTGGCAGATGGAAGTGGCTGTTATTTTCCTCCTGCTCTGTTCTAGCCGCTTAAACTATGGGTTAACTGCGTTGTCTTGCTTTCCTTCCTGGTGTTTGTTTAGGATAAGTTACTTTCACTTTGCTCCTCCATCATTTCACCCCCTCCCTCTGTCTGCTCATTTCTCCCAGTACAATCCTGCAATTAGACTCTCCTTTCACTGATCTTCTTGCCCATCTCCTCATTCACCTTATCTCTTCTGTTTTTCTTATGATCTCTGATCTCCCCACAGCAGCGCTGGACATGCTATAGGCACCCTTTCCATTACAGCTTACTTTTTAGCTTTTTCTATTCTGGAACTATCCTGTGACCATCATTCACCTTGCACATTCTCTGCAGCTATTCCCTCTGCTCTTTATTAACACTGCAGGGACTCATTCACTCTACTGCAGTAATTGGCTTATTTTCACACTGGAAAAGCCAGTCACTACAATGGCATATATAGAATACAATTGTTTGACTGTGCCCCATTTCCAGTGCAATGCAGCCCAGAGGCGATAAAATGCAGACATGCTGAACAGGCCCTTACTACCCCACCTTCATGTTTTCACTCTTTCCTTATCCCTGAGTCCACTTTTTTTTTCTATTTATAATTTAAATGTTATCACCCAGGGGCCAGTTCACACTGGTAGCGGTGAAAATTTGCTGCAAATCCGCACCACATCTAATTCACAAACTTGTTCATGCAAACTGATTATGCAGTAATATCAGCCCCTCACCAGCTGTCAAACACCAGCAATGATAGACACACATGGTATCAAGCCCTTTCAGGCCCCTTCCTCCCTCAGTCCCTGTTCACACTGGTGTGATGCGGGAAACCCTAAAAATTCAGTGCCGCTTTCCACATCTCAGACTGATTCACACTGACATCTGCGAACCACTGGGAGAGCCCTGAGCAGAGAATTACCAGCTGACGGTTTCCTATAGAGTTTAGATGAAATGCGATCTCCTTCAACTATAAGAACAACCTCAAGGAATTCCACCTGTCTATGGTCCATAGTGCCGGTGAATTTTAGATTGAGACTATTGTCATTAAGGTACATGAGCCACTCACCAATGTCCCCTACATCTCTGGTACACACAAAAAGCTAATTATCTATGTTGCGAAGAAAAAAATTGAATTTTACAATGATAGGGACACCCAGCGCCAAAAATGCGGGACCTCTCCCACCATCCCATATACAAATTTGCAAGGGAGGGGGAAAATTTGCACCCATAAAGGCCCCGCAATTCTGGAGATAGTAGTCCCCATCGAGCATAAAAAAATTGTGAATCAATAAATACTTTAGGCAACATAGAATGAGCTCCTGGTGGACCAGAGAGTAATTGCTGGTATACTTAAAAAAATAGGCTACTGCCTGTATACCCAGAGAATGGGGGATTGAAGAATACAGACTTGCTACATCACAGGTAATCCAAGTTAGATCAGGGTCCCATTTAAGGTTTTGAACATCCATTAAAAGCTGCTTAGTGTCCCTAAGGAAACCAGGCAAATCAGAAACCAATGGCTGTAATTGAAGTTTATATATATTTTCCCTATATGTTCTATATTACACAAATTTTGAGCGATTGTACTGGTGTTTACAGTATCTGCACTTTGTTATCAACAGGTTTCTTTTAATTTGTTGACACATTGTGGTTGATATCTATTAGTCTTACCAGGGCCGTCTTTAAGGCAGGGCAAAAGGGGCAGCTGCCCTGGGCCCTGTCATTGTTGTGGGGCCCAAAGCAGCTGCCTCATACTTGCCAACTATCCCAGTTTAAATTCCTATGTTCTTTTAAGTTTTAGTCCTGTGCTGTGTCCCAATATCTCAGTGTGAATTACTGGTATTAATGCTGCCCAGCTCTGCCTTATTGTTGTGTACAGATGACTCACCTGCAGACCCTGTGTTTACATGTAAATAACCAGAATTCATATGTAAATAGCAGCGGCCGGTGGCATTGATATGTAAATAAAGGCGGCATTCATATGTATATCATGCCCCCCCTGCAGTGAGGAGATGATGTGCTGTAACCTCAACCAACCAATCAGTAAAGTAATACTGTACAGTAATCTCTAGCAAACAAATAAAATTATTCCTGCGCTACCATGTGCGGAGGGAGAGAAAAAATATAGAAATAATAAATGTAAAACTGGGAAAAGCTGCCTACACCAGATAGGGTACACCCTGCCCCTATTGGTTAAGTAAATGAATAGAAATATGGTGCTGCGCTAGTCCATTCAAGAAATGATACATAAATCTCTAGCAACCAATCAACAAGCAGAAATCATTTGCTGTAACCTCTAGCAACTAATCAGTGAGCCGTAATGTGTGCTGTAACCTCTAGCAACCAGTAAGTAAGCAGTAATGATATGCTGTAACCGCTGGCAACCAATCACAATTGCTGCCTGATCTGATACAGTAAACTGATTTTAAGTCTACCTGCTATTTATTGTATGTCTCAGAGCAGGTGGAGAGTGAAATTGCATGGGGGGGGAGGGGGCCCAAGAAAATTTTTGCCCAGGGTCCAATCAATATTAAAGACGGCCCTGAGTCTTACGCCAGTACAGTGAATGTTTATACAGAAGGAGAATATTCAGGAGGTAACATTTGAGTTGCATGCCCCGACACTTACACATTTGTAAGGAGGGTATGTCTATTTCTTCCTTTTCTTTAGTGTAAGGTGTCCGTGCATGCACATATATTTATTCTAGTACATACAAGTTTTATATTGTACATAATGTGTTTTGTTTTATACTTTAGGGTTTTGGTTTTTATGTCTTTTGCTCCACATACATTTAGTGTAGAATTCCTTGTCAGAACAATTTCAATGTTCTCATTAACTGACTGCATCTGCAGTCTAATGTCCACAGGCGTTTTCTATTTAACAATTAGTGTCTCACCTGCTTCATTTCATTTGTCTTGATTACTCGGATACACACACACACATATATATATATATATATATATATATATATATATATATATATATACATATACATACCAGTATGTATGTGTAACTCTTTAAGCTATGATTAAGCACCTTTCAGGGTGTGAAACTCGTTAGCTGTACGTGTTGGTACATGCTTACTTGGATGTCTTGGAACTTTGTTTTTATGCAATAAAAGGTTATTTTTGGAGTGCGGCTGTCCAGCATACTTTTTGTTTCAACAGGTAATAATACTTGTCTTTCACAGGGAACTTTATATTTTAATGTTTTATGTCAAAAGTAAATGTTTTTCGATCTAGGAACTAATCTTTTGTATATTGTTTGTTACTTAATAATAAAGTGATGTCAAACAAACTACCCTAACTTATTTTGTTCTTTATTCTTGGATTACTTTGTTTCTTCTGTTTACAGTAAACTGCACTGTTTTTTCAACAAATATGAGTACTTTTTGCCGTACTCTTGTCATGTAAACTTTCTGTGTGTTTTTTTTAAGACTGTATAAATAAATAAAGTTCACCAAAATAATCATAGTTTCTCATAAATTCTAAACTTTGGACTGCTTTACTCAATCAAATACACATTAAAGAAGGTGGGCGTGGACAAAGTGAACATATCATTATACAGGCCATACATTGGTCGAATTCCGAACAAATTTTCTTTGGAAAATCAGAAATTTTGTGATCCATTGGTGCCACCATTGATTTTGAAATTCAACCAACCAAGCCTTCAATTTCACCTCATGTTGCTACAGAAAAAAATGTAATGGCCGGGAATCTTTTTTTTTTCTGGGAAACTTTTCTTGCGCTCATGCGCATTTCTTTTTCGATTATATTTCTTGCACGATTCTTACATCATTGGTTAGAAATTCTTTAGTTTTTCCAAAAATTTCCAACATGCCCGATCAATCAAATTTGATGGCTGCACGAAAATCGGCTGTTGCTACTGTTCACTAATTGTGTGAAATTCGAACGAAAATTGGAGCTCCATGAGACTAGTTTCCACCAGCAGATAACTTACTGTTTATTTTATTTTCCCAACTCTCTTTCCCTCAAATGACTGGCTGATATCAAAACAGGTCCTTTGGCAGCTGCAGATTTAAATAGGAACTAAGATGGCACTATGCTTGGCATTATATGGGAGGATTTATTTCCCCCTTAAAGCATATCCAAGCCCAATATAGCCATCCTGCGTTAAAGCATATCTAAGCCCAATGTAGCCACCATACCCTAAACTCTAAACGTAGTCTTGCTGGGTAGTAGACAACCCAAGCTGATTTATAGCTTACTCATTTGGTTTTCCCCTATACTCAGTGTTGCTCCAATTGCCCGCTGCTGCAATTAGGTATCACTGGTACATCTGGAAATAGAATGAGATGCCAAAGCCATACTGAGTTCTGAATATTTATGCTTTTCCAGATCAACCAGTAGGAGGTTTCCTGCCAGTGGTTCATGTTGGGGGAGAGCATAAATACTTGGGTGAACCTTGTGCACTCTCTTCTTATTGGGATGTGGCCTTAAAGTGTCACTAAACTCACATCAATAAAAACTTTAAATAAATGCTGTATTACATCAGTCACTATGGGATTCCTTTTCTGTATTCTGTGCAAAAAAAAAAAAAAACCTGGCTGGTCCTGCTGTTCTCTAGCTCCCTCTACTGTTCATGTACCCAATGCAGTTGGGGATTTTGCAGAGCAATGTTGGCAGCTAGTGCACATGATCAGTTTTCAGTGTGCTATCCTAAGCATTTATTCTCTTCCCTATCACATCTGAACAGCCCATGTGACTATAGAGTCACACATGTGGGCGTATACACAGTGCTCCCTCCTTCTCCATGTCCACTAATCAGCTGAACACAATGGGGGTGGGATATTACATCTTGATTGAGGGAGGCTTCACTTCCCTGTTATAATGAGACACAGGCTAGAGGGGTGTGACACAGCCTGTAACTGACAGAAATCCACCCACACCACAATATTATCAAAAAATAATAAAGATTTGATTTGAATATTTATTTGCATGTCACTTTAAAGCAGTTTCATATTATTAATTATTTTTATCCTGTATCCCAAAGGCTGTTTTTTTTTCTGAACATGTGATCAGCAGCAGAGGATTAGGAACTTCACCTGCCACTGTTTCCCTGCAAACAGGCTGGGAGAGAGCTGGGTCATGTGACAGCTGTATATCACTTAGGAGAAAGGTACTTAGATGTTTATTATTAAAATAATTACAGTGCCACCATCCACATAGAGAAAAAGAAGGGACAATGTCAATTAAACAGTGTGTGTTTACTGTCACTGTAAGAGGATCTATGTGGTGCAGCTCTTTGACTAGGCATGGGGCATAGGAGGCCTTTGCACCTGCTTGGTGCAAATGCCTGAAAGCAGAAGAAGCCTGCCTATCCAGTGCAATCCTCCTGCTGGTGACCCTGGGATGAGGGAAGCTCGCAGGGGAAAAGAATCTGAAAGAAGGAGAAGGGATACCTGGGATTAAGTACCAGAGGCGACTCTGCCACTGGAGATCCTGAAGATGAGGAACTTGCGAAGAGCCTGGAAAAGCATCAAGGGGGTCACTGAGGTTGCTATTGATAAAGGATTTACAGTGGAACCTCGGATTGCGAGTAACGTGGTTTACGAGCGTTTGGCAATGCTTTTTTAAAAAATCCTGACTTGCTTTGCGAGTGTTGTCTCCCAAGACTAGCAGGATTCAACCCGCTGGGGTGTGCAGTACCGCATTTGGCCAGAGGTGCGGGGGCGCTGATGATGCTCAGAGACCTTTGGAGCCGCTCAGAGACACTCGGAAATTCTCAGAGCGTCTCCGAGTGTCTCCAAGCGCCTCTGAGTGGTCTCCGAGTGTCTCTGAGTGTTTCTGAGAGTCTCTGGCGCCCCCACACCTCTGGACACATGCGGTACTGCATAGACAAGCAGTGGCTGTGGAACGGATTATCTGAGTTTCCATTATTTCCTATGGGGAAACTCGCTTTGTATTATGAGTGCTTTGGATTACAAGCATTCTTCTGGAACTAATTATGCTCTTAATCCAAGGTATTACTGTACTAGGAGGTCTATGGACAGAGTCTGTGAGTCTGCAAGGCAGTAACGGTGTTCTGGATCCCCTACTCCTCCCACCTATAAGTTGCTGTAAGGAATAAGACTATTGAAAACTCCTTAAAGTGACTGGTGACCATTTGTTACTAATTGCCCACCTTTCAGTCATGGCGTCAGCCCTGGGAAAATGCTAAAAAATAATGAACATCCGCGGTCAGACCAAGGGACTGTTGCAGAGTATGATTGCTGGGTGCAGCGGAGTTAATTCAGATTAGACGTTGTGGAGTAACAGGAACTGGCTTCTTTATTGGAACATAACCACACTAGCAAAAATGTCAACTCACATGGTAAGAAGAACACAGACAGGAAAAATAAATCAACAAGTACAGCATTATGTACAGGAAATACAACACATCACAAAAAAAATGTATAGCATAGCATATCAATGAGCATTAGCGACATCTAGTGTCCTGATTGTAAACTGCAGTCAATAGGCTAAGCTGAAAGTTGTTGCATCTCCAACAGGGACCATATAAAAGTAGCAGCCAGCAGCAATTTGTTGATTTCAAATTAAAAACTTGATGAAATAAAATGCAGCGCTTAATTAAATCATGATAAAAATTCAAACAAGGTCCATTGAATGTAATTGATAGAAGGTGAAAATCCCTTCACAAGTTCCAGTGAGAAGAGTAAATACATAGATACACTAGGCACCATTGCACAAAGCAAGGTCCATAAAGACATGGATAAGGGAGTTTGGGGTGGAGGAACTTGACTGGCCTGCACAGAGTCCTGAGCTCAACCCAATAGAACACCTTTAGGATGAATTAGAGTGGAGACTGAGAGCCAGGCCTTCTCGTTCAACATCAATGCCTGACCTCACAAATGCGCATCTGGAAGAATGGTCAAACATTCTCATAGACACACTCCTAAACCTTGTGGACAGCCTTCCTAGAAGAGTTGGGTCCTAGAAGGGTGGGCCAACTCAATATTGTGTGTGTAAAGGCAGGCATCCCAATACTTTTGATAACATAGTGTATTTCAGGTAACCGTCAATCTCATTGATACCATCGTCAAATCCAGTGAGCATTTACCTCGTGAGGGTATGAATAAAAAGTACCATAGTGCAGTATTTTTCAAAATTATAGATTACTTTAATAAACAGGTAACAAACTCACATGTGAATAGTTATCAGAATACGCATCAAAAATAAACTCTCAAAACAGCCGTGGCATCCAGTGTGCTTGTGTCATGCATCAAAGGGAAATGGGAAAATGCTAGCACACCCTGTCTCTTGGGGTACCCCATATACACCAAAAACATTTTGCTGTAGTTTGCCAGCTCACTCCTCCGCTGTATCTATTGAGGTGGAACGTAGCTATCCTTGAACAGCATCATTGCCAACCTATGATGAAGATACTGTTAGATTGACTAGTAGTTTTTAATTGACTTTACATAAGTGAAGGCTGAACTCCAGCTGCTACTTTATGCAGAAACATATTTTTCCCCATTTGAGGTAAAGGTTTTAACTATGAATAAAACAAATACTTCTTATTGTAAGTACCCCTTTCATGGTTAAATGGCTTTCCCTTTACTGCCATTTTTTTCTAGTCAGCTTGGTCTGTTAAAGGAAGTTGAAAAATAGCAGATTTCCTGGCAAGGTCAACAGATAAAAAACTATGTTAAGGCTACTAATGCTATTTAGACTGCATTTTTTATTTTGTCTATAGTTCCACTTTAAGTCAGGGAGGTGTGCTGAACTTACCTCTACAGTATATAGTAGTATGAGGTCAGAGACCTATTAAGTTCCCTGTGCTATTAGCTTCAGTGACGTGAATATATAGTGATGGAAACTATTTCACCAATTTTGTCTCTTAGTATAAATAAGATGTGTATAGATATGGATGGACCTAGACATTCTCACAGAGGACATCACTGGGGATCCAGGGGGCACCTTAGTGTTACCATTGCTAGTATTTGAAGATGGCCCTCTATGCTGTCTAGACTGCCACTTTGGCTGGCTCTGGGCCATGACTATACTCCTGGCCATGACTATACTCCCGACCACAATTATCAAGTATGTACTGTAACAGTAAAAGTTCTAAAAGGCAGAAAGAAATTATTCACCATATTAATAGCAAATATGTTCTTCTGATTACAGGTTCTCTTTAGACAGCCATTCTTGTAACCAATGACCTGCCAGCATGTTATGTAATCTTGTTAGGCTGAGAAAGATTTAGATGTTATTTTAGTCTTCAGGTCTCAAAGGAGACACGTGTTTGATCTGTGGTCCCCTCTGACATCTTCCTAGTCATCTGGTCTCCTCTAAATGCTGGTCTGGATGGCAATGCTCACATAGTCCATCAGGCTCTCTGGGTGAGGCTGGGGCTCAGTCGCTGCCCCGGGACCCTGTGTGTAGTAATCACCCCCTCCTCCGTAACGCAGCGCAGAGCCGCTGACTCAGGCTTGGCACCAGCACCCCTTCAGGAAATGAGAGGGGGAGACAGAGAGAGGGAGAGAGCTGCAAGCCGAGGGGAAACGAGGGATGAGGGAGGAGAGTCACAAAAGAGGAGATGATGCTGATCCACACAGGGAGAGACACACATCACTGAATCATATCTAATTCAGAGGAAGAATGAGGAATTGCTCATACTATAGGGTTACACAGGGTTAGATGTAAATACTTTAATAACTAAAACTGCTGAGGCCAAACATATGTCTGTTACAACATATAACTGAATCATCCAGCCCTGTTTTGGAGCAGTGCAGTACTTTATAAGTTTGCCAGTTATGTACTGACATCAAAATACTTATCGGTTATTTTTTTAAGAAATGTTTGCATTGCTGCCAACAGTATAAAATAATTTCCAAGGACACTTTGCTTGTGTATCTTAGCAACTACAAACAAATTATATTGGCATTTCATTGACCCTATATATTGACCACTTATGTTTGTTGTGGGAAGCTTGTATTGGGAGAAGTACTCTGGCTCCTACTGCTGACCTCTCGTTTTGAAAATACCAGTTGCCTGGCCGGTACGCTGGTCTGAAGACATCAACATTTTTAGTAACCTGGAATAGGGATGCAAGTTTGACTGTACTTGTGGCTTGTTGGAGGTTCATAAGTCAAAATAAGTCCAGTTGCAGAGAACAGAACTTGTATTAATGTAAAAGTTTAGCAGTTCACAGCAAGCCTGGTGAGAATGCGCTTGACCAAGAACACTCACAGAATGCAATAGCAAGGTGTAACAGAGAAGGTTTCGGTATGCTGACAGCATCTGTCTTGAGGGCAGAATGTCTGTGCCCAAATGGGGAGGTGTCCAGGAAGGATGGCTTGTCCCTATCTTTTCTCTACTCACCTGGAACCTCTCCCTGCCACTAATCACTGTCCCTGTCAGGCAGGTGACCTGTCTCTACGCTACCCACATGCAAAATGGGCTCTGCCTGACCCAAGATGGCTTCCAGTAACATGGGGTCACAGCATCCAATCAGATAGCTTCTCCAGTGACCCAGGAAACCATAGAGGAACCATGTTCCTCTTGACTTTGCTCTCTAACTGCAATGCCGCTGTGGTTGAGGGCCACCTACAGTGGAGAAAACAGGCTGCACCTGCCTACACACTTATGCCAGAAAAAGCCAGCAACCAGCAGAAGGAAATCAGCCCTCATCTCTTTACCTTCTTGCATTGTGGAACAATTCTTCCCCAAAGCTTATACTAGCATCACTGAAGTTGTTCAAGTCCTTCTCTTACCATTGCAGCTCCCCTCTCACAGCAGTGGCAATGAAGGCCTCTTGAGCCGCTCCCTAGGGAAAGAGAGCCTTGACTGATGGGGGCATGGCTAGGTGCGTGACAAGGAGAACGATTGGTTGGGACATGTGGGATGGGATGGGCCTGAGCTCAGGAAATCGTGTGCCCCAGGGAATTCTGGGTCTTTCGGAAGAGTCGTTGGAAGAACTGCTGTGGACCCTGCACCTCTGCTATGGACACTGAATTTCTGCTGGCCAGGGTCCAGAGCTGGCTCTCCAAGGACATGGTGACTGGTATTCTTACTCCTGAAATGCCCCCCCTTCCACCTTCCCCAGGGGCCCCAGGCTGCTTGGCCAGAAGACGTACCTGCCCCCCCCTTCTTCCTCAGTCCCAGTCCCTCTAGACCTTCCTCATGTCACCCCCCCTTCCCCTGGAAATCCGGTTGCCACGGGCCCCTGCTCCTCCTGCTTTTTCCCCGCTGCCGGATTACCCCCTGGCGGGTCCCCCCTCCCTATCTGTCCGCTCCGCGGGCTGGGATTCCTCTTGCCCAGCCCGCTCCAGGATCCCCAGAGTCACACGCCATTGTGCTTGGGCTCCGCAGTCTGTCTCCCCCCCCTTTGGCTCCCGCTCGTCAGTTTGGGCGGGTGCCGCTGCGCTCCCCGCCTCCCACAGCCTGTTGCCATCCCTGGCCCCTGCTTCACCGGCGATCGGCGCGGGGGGGTGGGCGGACATAGAGTGTCCTGCGGTGTCAGATGCCGGGCACACCAGCCTGGAGCTCTGGCACTGGCCCCCCGTCCTCCTCCCTCCTCCGTGCAGCATGACTCGGCCGGAGCGTCACAGCCGGTGTATCTCCCTGTGCTCAGCTGGGCGGGAGATTCAAATTCAGCTCATGGCTCCAGTCCACACAGCCTCTGTAATATCTCCTGTGCAGCCACATCCTCCTGCACCCGGCTGGGTGGGGGATGGCAGGGCTGCGCAGACTGCTCACCCCCTGCCACTGACCCCTGCTTGCCTGCATCCCCCTGCGCCCAGCTGGGTGGGGGATGGCAGGGTGGCAAATGCCGTTCACCCCCTGCTTCTGCCCCCTGCCGTCCCGCATCCCCCTGCACCCAGCTGGGTGGGGGATGGCAGGGACCCATGGGTTGCTCACCCCAGCCACTGACCCCTGCCTTCCTGCATCCCCCTGCACCTGGCTGGGTGGGGGATGGCAGGGCAGCACACGCCGCTCACCCCCTACCGTCCCACATCCCCCTGCACCCAGCTGGGTGGGGGGTGGCAGGGCTGCACAGGCTGTTCACCCCCTGCCACTGACCCCTGCCATCCCACATTCCCCTGCACTCTGCTGGGTGGGGGATGCGGGGGCGGCACATGCCGCTCACCCCTGCCGCTGGCCTCTACCGTCCCACGTCCCCCTGCACCCGGCTGGGTGGGGAATGGCTGCACTGCTCAGGCCTCTCACCCCCTGCCTCGGACCTCTGCCTTATCACATCCCCCTGCACCCACCGGGCGGGGGAGGCCGGCGGTCGCCTGATCCCCTCATCACTGACCTCTGCCCACTGTCAGCTCCCTGCACTTGGCTGGGCGGGAGATTCCGTCCAGATATCCGCTGACACAGCCTTGCCTGGTTCGCCTCACCTGCGCCCGGCAGGGCGGGAGATGCCCATTTGATGCCTGCCGTGGCGGCCTTGCCCCTGCCTGCAGCTTGGCACCATCTTCCTGTGCCCGGCAGGGCGGGAGATGCGCACGCCCGGGATGTGGGCTGCACCTGCCACGAGTCCTACATCCGGTTGCTCCAGATGCTGCTCGGTTGCCGTCCTCGGCCCCCCGGGCTCCTCGGGTTCGGTGGCTGGACCGCCACCCCTGGACCTCTCATTTCACCATCCTTTGGCCTCGCCAGCCATCAACATTCCCCAAGAGGATGGACGTCGCCTGCCAGCTCCTCTCACGGATGATCCTGCACCGGGCATTCCTCCTGGACCTGCTGTTGGTCGCTCTTCTTCGGCGGCACATCCGCACCTCAGTGAGTATGATTGTGATTTGATTTGGGGTAGGAACAGTGACGCTGTATCGGGTCCGCCGGATGAACGCATTGTTACGGTCTGTCTCGCATGGGTGTGTCGGGTCCGGCATGCAGTTCAGCGTCACGAAGTTATGGATTTCCTCGATTTAGTCCCTCCTGATCGAGAGACAATCGCCAAATTCCGTCGGGTTGACGTTACGGCGCTGGGCAAAAAAAAAAAAAAAAAAAAACATTTTCAGCGGCTTCCTTGGACGTTTAGGAACCTCTCTGCAGGGGTTCTGTGCTTACACCGGAGTGCTTTTGCGAGCGTTTTCCGGAGTTAGCTGCATCACTCTTTTGCTATCTTGATCTCATTTGGGGTGCCTGCAAAGTGTACGGGGTATAGTCACAGTGGTGTAGTGGATAGCACTCCTACCAGTGATGAGTAGGTTTTCACTGGTTTGGAACCCAACCATGACACTACCTGTCTTGGAGTAAGGACCAATGGTAAAGTTTGTTGGCCAGTGTCGGTTCCACTAAACGACACCCAGTCTCGCCAAAAAAAAAAAAAAGGCGTCCAGGAGGAAGTTCAGCTTCGATTGTCAGGACAGGTAGCCTGTGGTTATTGCTCATGTGCCCCCACAGGCCTTCGTCCTTTCAGCACCCAGCCGGCACTCCGGAGCATCGCCCCCCCCCCCCCCCAAAAAAAAAGTCTATGCTGGCTGTAACAACGAGAGCCACTGCAAGTGGTACACCGTGTGCCGTTTAAACATGAGTGCTCACTTTGTGGGGGTGCTCACCCAGCCAGCCGGTGCTTTCGAAAGGGAATATAACCTCTTTCCTGGGCCGGGGGCCAAGCCTGACATTTCTGAACCAGGGGACCCCAGTGATCGTCTCAGAGCTGCTTCCCTGGCTAGACCAGTATCCCCCCTTCATAGAGAGGCCTTGATCTTGAGGGATGTTTTGGACCATGGTTTGGATCCCCTTACTCAGCCAGCGGTGAGTGCCAGCAGCTTCTGTCTGTTTTTCAGGACACCTGTGAGCGTTTTTGCCATCCCGCTGGCAGCTGACAAGACAGAGGGCCCTGTGACAGTTCTGGCCTCCTTGGGTATCGAAATCGACACAGTGGTGATGGTTTTCTGGCTGGCCAGGCTACTCTCCCTGGTCCGCTTGGCAATAGGGGCTAAAAAACGGCAGTTGAAACAACTTCAGTCTTTGCAGGGTCACTTGATCTTTGCCTGTCGTGTCATCCGCATGGGAAGGGCTTTCTGTAGACGCTTTGTGGGCCACAAAAGGCGTGGCTGCCCCCCACCATTACTTCCGAATCACCAAGCCCACGCGGGATGACTTGGGGATGTGGATATCCTTTCTCCAGTCCTACAATGGCCAGTCATGCTGGTTGATGGAGGAGGTACCGAATTCACAGCTCGAGCTATACACTGATGCGGCAGGCCCCTGTGGTTTCAGTGCCTTTTTTCTAAGGAGAGTGGTCTGCTGAGTGTTGGCCGGCCTCATGGGCCTGCATGGATCTTTTGCACAACCTTACACTGCTGAAGCTCTTTCTGATTATTGTCGCCATTGAGCTGTGGGGCGAGCGGTTCCGAAATCGCCAGGTGGTTTTTCTGGTCCGATAACATGAGCATGGTGCAGGTTGTTAATAAGCAGTCTGCCAGATCCCCTCCTATCATGTCGTTGCAGCGTTTTTTGGTTTAACGTATGTTTTAGAGCTAGGTATGTCCCTGGAACCGCCAATGATATTGACGATGCGCTCGCTCAATAGTTTCCGAGCCCTTGCCCTGTCAGCTTCCCTGGAGGGCCTCCCCTGTCTGGCCTACTTGTGGAACCTCGTTCTGATGTTTGCTAGACCTCCTCCGGGCGTTGCGTGTGGGACGAATGGGTCCAGGTGTCGGGGGGGGGGGGTGAGTTCTCATCTCATCTTCACAGGAAAGACGCATGGCTTTATTTTCTTACCTTGTTCATTTACTTCAAAAGGTTCTTCCAGATCGACGGTTTCGTCGGCTATGTCTGCTTTGTCTTTCTGGTTTCAGCTCCTTGGGTGGAGGACATCACAAAATCATTCCCTGTCCGTCGGGTCCTGCGGGGTTGGAGACGTGCGACCCATTCCTCTGATTCCCGTTTTCGCCCACTATTCTCCGGTATCCTTTCCCTGTTGCCGTCCGTTTGCTTCTCCCGTTCGAGACACCTCTCTTCCAAGTGGCTTTCTCGTGGGTGTTTTTTCGGGGCCTTTTGCACCGGCGAACTGGTTTTGAAATCCACCTCCTCCACGGGCGGCGTCCTGGCAGAGGTCGTTACCTTCTCTGAGCGCTGTGTGTCGGTTTTGTTGCGCACATCAAAAACCGACAGTTTTCGCAAGGGCAGAAGGGTTGTTTTGCACCCTTGCAGGGCCCCATTCTGCCCTGTTTCTTTGGCCTACCCTTCCTGTCTATACGCCCCCCCGACCCCTATTTTCTTTGTCCACGCCGATTCCTCCTCTCTTGGCAGGTTCCAATTTCTGCGGGTTTTTTCGTTGCTGCCTCGAAAAAGCTGGGTTTCCCTTCACATGACTTTGCGACCCACTTCTTTCAAATCAGCGCTGCCACCGCGGCTTTGGGTATGGGTTTTTCTGATATTGATTTCAGCGTTTGGGTAGATGGGAATCGTCCCGTTTTTCCTTGTACGCTTGCCCACACCTGTTGTTTTAAATTTCAGATCGTTATCCGGCCATGGTATGGATCGTGGGAGATTCCTTCATTTACTGGGCTGCTCATTGGGTGGAAGTTCGGAGCTATGGGAAGAATTGGGGGTTTTACCTGTGATCTCGCCAGGATCCGCTGGCTTGGGTTTACGCTGGACTCAGGTCCTTTCAGAGTGTTTACATCTTCGGTCCCACGTGTCTAGCACCATCATCTTGATTCTTCACGCTGGGGGTAATGATGTGGGTTACAGACATTCTAGGGACTTGTTCTCTGCCATCAAGCGGGACATTGCTCAATTTTATGCAGTTTACACCAATTTGGTGCTCATCTGGTCGGAAATTGTGCCTCGCCTGCTGTGGGCCAAGGAATTACCTGTCCCCCGGCTAGAACACTTCCGTCAGTAAGTGAACGCTCAGGTCGCCAAGTTTGTTCGGCAAATAGGGGGGTTCGTCATCCGTCACAAGGATCTGGAGGGTAATAATGATGACCTGTTGAGACTGGATGGCTTTAAACCTTAATGACATTGGGTTGGACATATTCAACCTTGGCCTGCAGCGAGGTGTGGAACAGGCGCCGCGGTGGGGCGCTCGTCAGTTATTAACTGACGGGCGGGTGGCGGTTTTCTTGACCTTGCCAGCAGTTAAAGTTGCTGTAATGGGCTATGCCCTTGATGGAAAATTGGAAGTAGGCTGCCTGTCCAGCACTTATGGTAAGGACAGGCCCCACTTCCCTCTTTGGTTAAGTGCTCACAGTACGATTGTGACTGGCACTGGTTAAATATGTTCACATGTTATGTGTTGGAATTTAATAAAGCTGTGGCCTTGCCCTTTCCAACCTAATGGTTGTAAGTGTCTTATTTAATGGAGTAAAGGGCAAGGGTGGTGGGGGATTTGATCCCTTGGTGTTTCGTTAAGTGGGACCTAAGCCCATTGCGCCTCAGCAGTCATGAAGGCCTCTTGAGCCCCTCCCTAGGGAAAGAGAGCCTTGACTGATGGGGGCATGGCTAGGTGCATGACAAGGGGAACGATTGGTTGGGACATGTGGGATGGGATGGGCCTGAGCTCAGGAAATCATGTGCCCCAGGGAATTCTGGGTCTTTCGGAAGAGTAGTTGGAAGAGCTGCCCACCCTCCCGCCCCCTTTTTTCCTATGTTTGGTATGTCACAGCTTGCTGCGGTTTTCTTGACCTTGCCAGCAGTTAAAGTTGCTGTAATGGGCTATGCCCTTGATGGAAAATTGGAAGTAGGCTGTCTGTCCAGCACTTATGGTAAGGACAGGCCCCACTTCCCTCTTTGGTTAAGTGCTCACAGTACGATTGTGACTGGCATTGGTTAAATATGTTCACATGTTATGTGTTGGAATTTAATAAAGCTGTGGCCTTGCCCTTTCCAACCTAATGGTTGTAAGTGTCTTATTTAATGGAGTAAAGGGCAAGGGTGGTGGGGGATTTGATCCCTTGGTGTTTCGTTAAGTAGGACCTAAGCCCATTGCGCCTCAGCAGTCATGACCCAGTCTTCTAACCTGTAAACAAAGAACAGAAGGACTAAGAGGGGAGCAAGAGAAACTGAGCTGCTCAGAGAAATACTTGAACAAGTTGGGGAATAATGCTTCATAGTGCAGATAGAGGCCATTGAAGGCTTGTTTTCAAGCTTATTTACTGTTTGTTAATAATATGCACACATTTGAATGTGCATGGCTTGGCCACTGTTCTATTTATTCCTCAAGATTCCTGCATTGTATGGCCACACTATGCTCAGTAACTTTATGGTACTGACAAGTTTACCTTAAAGATAGACTCTTTTTCTCACATGTTGCAAGTCCTCACCTGCGTTTACTCTCAATTCACTGCAAACTTTTATCTCCTCAATATAAAAATTTTGATTCTGCTGCAGCTATCTTGAGTTTGTCTTCATTTTCCATTTGAACAACTGCAATCATCATCAATCTCCTCTCCTCCCTGGTCTCAAAAGAGGTGTTTCTTGAAAATAAAATAATTTGACTCAAAATTGTATTTGTTAGTTGATCAGTGTGGCAGGGGGATATATGCTTACATTATTTAAGTGGACCTGAACTCAAAAACTGAAGAACATCTAGAAGTGTTTATTGTGCTAAATGTACCTACTGTAAGCAGTACCTAGATTTACCCTTTTTCCTTGAACTCCTGCTGAAAAATAAATTTTCCTCTTCTGGTATGTGAGGGTTCCTAGGCACTTCCGTGCCTACGGCCACATAGCTGTATATCTGCGGAGCGCTGCCTGACATTATTGGTGATGCCAATGCTCCAATGCTGTGCTGGTTACTGGAGAGAAAGCTGTAGCTGAATACCTGCATTATATGCATCTCCCTGATTCTGCTTCATTCATTCTGTGGATCTGTGCTTTAGCCACTTCTTCTGCTGGTTTTATAACCCTGCCAGTTATCAGGGGTCAGCTCTGACATAAGTAAACAAAGCTTTGTTATTCTACCAGGATGGCCACCTCCCCAAAGAAACACGGTGCAGCAGTAGTTCAGATCAGCTACAAGAAGACCACAGGCAATTCTGGTGACTAGTCCATTGTCCTCTGTCTGACTTTATAGGCACAGCTAAGTTCTGTTAAAATGTGGCCAATTCTTCTAAAAGTTGCTTGTTGAATGCCAGATATTACACATATATTCTTATTTTCTATATTTTTACAAAATGTATACAACATGTAACTAAAGGCAAAGCTTTTTTTTTTTTTTAAAAGAGTAGAGAGGGATTAAAACCCCAGGTCAGGTTTTTATTGCTGTCTGTGCCCCACCTTAGGGTCATCATAAACATTACAGTCTGGCCATACAATCTTTGTACCATCAACTTTAGATGTAACAAAACTGTGTCATAAGAGGCCTAGCTAGGCTGTCCAACCAAGTTCTATCAATTCAGGCAGGCCCTGGCCCTACATAGTTGTTTGTAGATCTACAGGAGATTGTACAATCAGATCGCAACATGTGTGGCAAGCTTTAGGCCGGGTTCACATACTGTATGTGCTGCTGTGGTTTGCAGTTCGGGGTCCAGTGCATTTCTGTTCACAGGTTCAGGTGTGATTCAGGTGCAAATTTTTGCCTGAATTTACACACTGAACCGGACCCAAAAACACACAGGAACCTTTTGAAAACCACTCCGTGGCTGCCCTGGACATATGTGAACCGGCTCCATTGAGAGCCGGTCACATTCACAAGTCATGCGAATTGGATGCGGTTTAATTCGCATATGTATGAACCCAGTCTTAGGGAGTTTTGCCCTTTCTATTTGTCCTGTTTACTGTTGTATATTGAGAGTGAAAGTAAAAGAAAATCCCAAATTTTGGGTAGAAACCAAAACAGGGATAGAGGGGAAATCGACCAATGGGGGCACACTGATTCAGGTGACTCTAGTGACAACAAGGAATTCCTTACTTTGGAGGGATTTCCTCTCACTTCCTGTTGTGGCTATATGACAGGAAGTGGAGGGAAAGCCCCCCAATGGGACACAAATGGAAAACAACTGACAAGGGTTATAACACTCTCCTACTCTATCCAAAATGAAAAAGTTTTACCTTTAGTTCTATTTAATTTGCTGACAGAGTTTTTTTAAACCATTTATGAATTGGTTGATTCACGTTGAATGGGATCTGAACCCCTGCAAACATTTATGCCCCAATAACTATGCATCCATCTTTATCTGATTATATCTTATTCTTCTCTGTCATGTGTTTTGTAAGCTCACTGTCTAAAGTATGTCTGTTTTATTGTTCAAATTATATTTTAAGTGAAGGTCCCATACACAAGCTTGCATGAAGAAAAGACTGTATATTGCTCTTTGACAAATACTGGACAGCATGAATAATGTTCTGGTCTTAGACAATGTTGCTTAATACATTCCTGGTGTATAAATATAAATAATTAATAGTTCCAAAAAAGAAAAAAAATAACTTTTTGTTTTGGATTGACAAGGAATTTTCTGCTCTGCTCCAGCGCTGTGATATCTTCACAAACAATAAGCAAGCGAGCCTGTGGCCTGAGTCATGATAAGTCATCTTTTAATCACAGGACATCATGACGATTTTATTGACTGCAGGGTCTATGCCGCGTTCTTGTGAAATACCCTGCTGCCCTTCAATGGAGATATTTTTCACAGATGTTGTTTTTCAGATGGATTTTACAAATTTTAAAGGAAAAGTCAAAATGATACAGATGATCTGGATTACCATTTATATGTAGAGGTGTAGACACCTTTCACCAGGGTGCCACCAGGAATATGTCCATACCTACCAGGAGCTCATTGTATGTGCCAGCTCTTGTTCTCTTCAAGTACTGTTCTCTGACACATTTCCACTAAGAACCCCACCGGAGTTCCTTGATATCAGGGCTGCAAGCTGTATCACTTTCGCTGATGTCACCAGATCTGCCAGACATGTCATTGTCACTTCTTAGACGACTAGAGCACCGAACTGGAGAAAAGATAAGGGGCACAAAACTGGAGTCATTGCCAATATCAATAAATCGCATTCCTCATTGCCAGTTTTAGAGTACCTCCTGAAGGGGACAAGGGAGCCCGGACAATAGCCCGCCGTATAGCTGTTCATCACTCGTTCCCAAATATCAGCAAGCATCCTGACCTATTATTACAATAACCCCAAAGTTCTCCGATCCTAACACAAGAAGGGGACACAAAACAATACAACACACACACTAATATCTACATTGACATATAGGCTTGTGGGAAAGCACACTCTTGAAACCTACAGTCAGTACACTGCTCTCAAGCGGACTGGCACAAAGGCTTCACACACACGCTGCTCTCACTAGCAATTACAGATTAGCTAAACCACATAAACTCCTTTTTAGTTAGTACCAATACACACAGCCTTATACCGCTAGGCACCAATAGAGGGAGACTCACCGAAAGTCTATCTGGCTGGACACACTCCAAACACAATGCAACTCTGCATACAATTTAATGTACTCTGATGGTTGTGTGGTAGCTTATGTGATTTCCTCATGACCCTGTGATTCCCCAAGGTATCCTGTGAGCCAGAGTCTTACGCAGTCACCTTTCCTACTACACACACACCAGACACACAGATTTACGTGGTGATACTAATCTGCATGCAATCATATTTAATGTTCAGCAATTTGCCACAATACAGAGAATATGACAGCGCATCCACACAATGCAATCTCGCACAGATTAATAGTGACTTACAACCCATAGTTGCCAGCTGTCCTGGATTTGCCAGGACAGTTCTCCCTTTTATTTAGCTGTGTCATGACTGCTTTGTCCTGGGCCTTGTCCTGAGATCCTTAGCCTCAGGGACAGCTGCAGTAAGTGTCCCTGTTTTTGCATCTAAATATGTACTGCGGCAAAGATCAGGTCAGTATGGGGGACCTGCGGAGAGCTGCTTTAGCTCTCCCCTATCCTCCGAAATAGGCTGAAAATCTCCCGAGACAGCCGGAGTTGGTGGGCCGGTCGGGGTGTGGCTGTATCCTCTACTCCTCCCATAAGGGGGTGCCTCATTTTGGCTGATCCCGCAGCTGAAGATGAGGAAGGAGGAGGAGCCAAAATGAAGAAGCCTGGAAATTCTTCCATCTCCTCAACTGTGTGGTAAGTGACTGGGTGCCCTAACTTGTCACTACATACTGCTCAATGACTGCCCTGTCACTACATACTGCTCACTGACTAGCCTGTCACTACATACTGCTCACTGACTGCCCTGTCACTACATACTGCTCACTGACTAGCCTGTCACTACATACTGCTCACTGACTGCCCTGTCACTACATACTGCTCACTGACTGCCCTGTCACTACAGACTGCTCACTGAGCCCTGCTGCTACATACCCTTCAAGAGGAAGTAAACTCTCCCAGTCTGATGCTGCTTTTCATTTAGTCCATTATAATAAGTAATTATCAAACTATAATCAATGTAATCCAGCTCAAATCGCATATTACTTACTGTTTAAAGAAACCTTAAAAAACTTGTTTCCAGGGGTAAGGCAGCGCCATCTTAAGTATTGTTTTCTGAGTCTACAGTAGAGTGTATTTCCGCTCTTACATTGAGCACTTCCTGTACTGTTAACCAAGCCTCCTTCTCAATCCAACGTTTCTATGGCAACCCTGCTTCACTGCTCATAGCTGATTTGTTTTATTTTATAGTATTTATTTGTGCCGATTATCTAGTGTTTGCCTGTGTCAGTCTTATCAGCTTCAGCTGATAAGGCTGCAGTAATGCTGTCCGATGCCCAAGTTTACACTCCATGTGATGTCACATGGTCACATGGGGTGTAGTAGGAAGCTCTGAGTGATTATGCAGTCTGGTGGGATTTCAGTCTTGTGCCATAGGAAGATCTGATAATAGACAAACAATTACACAGAGTGTGCCATAAATCAGGGGAGATCTGGGCATGCTCAGTGAAGTCATTCTAAAGAACAAAAAGGATTACTACAAGCAGTGTTCATTAGGGTTTTTATGCTGATTTACATGGGACAAAGTTGTCGGGAGAGTTTACAACCACTTTCACTTCATAGCTCTGCACTGCATTTCTTACTGCCCTGCACTGCCTACTTTTTTGTTTACTTTTATACTTCTTTGATCCCAAAACTACAGCTCTCTTATATATACAGTATTTAAATAATGTATGGCATTAGGTTAACAATATGCCACTTGTAAAACAATGGTTATTTTAAATAAATGCCCCACCTCTAATTAAAGTACATTCTCTGCCTAAAATGGCTTTCTGAATGCACAGTGAAAAAAAGGTGTATCTGGAATTTTTTTTTTAAATGTTGGCAACTATGACATCCTCGTATACAGGCACTGATGATACCATACAACTAAACACACAAAAGCAAAATGAGTAAATACTGTTACAAATAAAAGGTGTGCACGTACAGAAAAATTACCTCTCCTGCTTCTGAGGTTGGATAGAAAATGCAGACCATACCCTCCACAGGGATTGGGCCCCAGGGATAAGATAAAAATTTGATGGCAGATCTCCATTTTTTTACCACAAAAGATCAAAGTAAGTTGCCACCCACTCAGACTATCCAGTTGGATAGAAGGGGCTGCCCACTGCATATTACCTAATTAGCACAGGGAGGATTTTCTTAATAACAATTCAAAACCTCACAACTGTGTCCAGTCATAGATCTGAAAATAAGAGTAATAGTCCCAACTGTTGTTTTGCTATTCCTAGAGTCCAAACTCTGTCACTGTATGCCTACCAGAACCAGTAGCATGTTTGATGTCTAAGAAATTCTTTTTGTGTCTCCAGTCTTTTACAGAAGGTTTTATGATTGTGCACTCCGCGCTACAGAAGTTATATATTATCACCCTTTTTCAGGCTTTTGAAATACACACATCTGTCTCAGGTGGTAGACTGAGACTTTACACCTAGTCTGTGAAACTTTGGAACACAGTGAAGATATTTGCCAGCACACCACAGATCTTCAAGTTGAGTCCAAACAGTTTTTTATTGAAGAATGATCGCTAGGGATGGACCGAACACCCCCTGGTTCGGTTTGGTTCGCACCAGAACATCTCGAACAGGCAAAAAGTTCTGGTGAACATGCAAACTCTATTAAAGTCTATAGGACACGAACATGAAAAATCAAGTCCTCATTTTAAAAGCTTATATGCAAGTTATTGCCATAAAAAGTGTATCGGGACCTGGGTACTGCCCTGGGGGACATGTATCAATGCAAAAAAAGTTTAAAACGATTTTTTTTTAAAGGAGCAGTCATTTTAATGATGCTTAAAGTGAAACAATAAAAAGGAAATATGCCTTTAAATATCGTGCCTGGGGGTCCCCTTAGTCTGCCTGTAAAGTGGTGCATCTTTGTGATGTATAGAAACAAGCAATAATAACATTTCTAAAGGAAAAAATGTCTATTAAACTTGCTTGTGGCCGTAATGTATTGCCGGCTCCCGGCAATACAGATTTTAAAAAATGAAAAAAAAAAATGGCGTGGAGCCCCCCTCAGGGGAACCCCATGCCAAAATAAAAAAATGGTGTGGGGTCCCCCCAAAATCCATACCAGACAATCATCCAAGCATGCAGCCTGGCAGGTCAGGAAAAAGGGTGGGAAAGGTGAGCGCCCCCTCTCTTGAACCATACCAGGCCACATGCGAGCGTGAGGCTTATCAGAATTTGGAAGCCCCCTTTAACAAGGGGGCCCCCAGATCCTGGCCCCCCCAAAAATGTCCCCACCCTTGCCTACATAAGAGCTGTCAAAGCGAAGAGAGAGCAGTCAGCCGAAGGCGGAGCGTTTTCCATTTTTGCTATTTTTCGGGTCCGTCGGGCGGCGTGATTGACAGTGAATTTACATCGCGGGACACTTTTTTTTTCTTTTTTAATAAAGGATTTGTCAAAAACTGTCTCTTATGGCTTTTACTTTTTGTCAATTTTTTGGTGAATGGGTAGGGTACCCCTACCCAGTCACATGGGGGGGGCCGGGATCTGGGGGCCCCTTGTTAAAGGGGACTTCCAGATTCCGATAAGCTCCCCCGCCCGCAGACCCCTACAACTACAGCCCAGGGTTGTCAGGAGGAGGCCCTTGTCCCCATCAACATGGGGACAAGGTGCTTTGGGGGGCATCCTAACAGGTTGTTTAGATGTTATTATGGCTGTTAAGGAAAGGATAGGTCCCAGGTCCTCACCACTGCTTCCCCTGAACTTCCAGGTAGTGGAGTGTGTTCCCTGAGCCCTACACTGGGCTATAAGCTTCTGTGGATATAAGGAAAGGCGTGCACAGACTCGAGAATAGTGCCACCCGAAGACTGGAGCTAAAAAGGAGAGAATTTCCTACTGAGGACTTGAAAGTCACTTATGCACAGCAGAAGCATCTTTGGCTCCGTTTCAGGTTTGATTTCTGGTACAAAATTTTTATTGCAAGAACATCTCAATGACAAAACAGTTAATCACCCACGCAGGGGTACAGTACATCAAACATATCACAATAACTTGGGCAAGGATATGAACAACTAGGTATTTTAGAAATACACAACATCCCCTGATCTACCTAGGGGTATAAGCCGTAGGTCCACATATGCCTCGAGGGCCTACTAAGGGAGCCCATGATTCAGGGGCACTAGTAAGCAACTAGAAATATGACATGTGTAGCTCTACTGGATCTCCCCGCCTGAGGGTTGATACGAGCAAGCAAAAATAGCAAGATGACTAGAAACATTCACTGTTTAATATCACAGTGGGGTAAATGCAGAAATTATGACCTAGTGGCGTTGGCTGCAGGTCCACCAAAATGCCCTAAGTCCACAGACAAAGGGCCATACTATGTTAAGACGAGACTGAGGGCAAACCTATGCCCAATCTCAAGAGGCAAAGAAATGAGAAAAGTGAAAAAGAGGAAAATAAAGAAGAGGGGAAGAGAAGGAGGGGAAGGAGAGGGGGAGCGGAGAAATCCTGCAGGCTGGCAAAGTACATATAAAGGCACTTAGGAGAGGCCCAGGCTGTTTAAATGTAGGGTGGGGAGAGCATAAGATCACCAGCATGACCATACTTTGAGAAATTTGGAAAGCGAGTCACGTATAATGCTCATTGATCATGAGGTCGGTCAAGATGCTCTTTTTTCCAAGCTCTGGCTTTTGCCCGCTTAGCAGCTATGAATATATCGCCAATTTTTGTTGGTATGTCAACAATTCCAGTGGGCGTCCCTTCATGCAGGCGCGTGCTATTTCAGCTTGGCTGACACATGGTGAGTAGGTCCGGCTGCTGCTGTGCTGTCTCTCCCTTATTGTCATGCCGGTGTGACGCTGGATGGGACCCTGGCCGCAGGGGTCACCCTGCAGTTCCCCTTCAGTGACCTTTTCTCAGCAGTCCCACACTGCACTCCATTTTTGGTTCATATTCCATTAGGACCTACATGGGTAAATACATAGCAAGCTCTTGATTTATTCTTAAATTCTTCTATAACAAGCATTACTAATATTTCTTTACTCTAGTTTTCATTAATTTCTCCTAATTTCAGGAATCTCATCTTCTCTTCCCTATTCTTACTATATGGACACCCTATTTTTTTCATTCTGTCCACCTTGTTGATATGCTCCACAATATACCGTATTTATCGGCGTATAACACGCACTTTTTTCCCCTTAAAATCAGGGGAAAGTCGCAGGTGCGTGTTATACGCCGATCCCCTGAGCTGCACAACTCAAAAATCGCCGACCGCGATTTGAAAATGGCGCCGCCGGCGCCGAAATACACAGAGCCGGTCCTCGGCTCTTTCCGGCGGCTCTCGTTCATTTTCGGCTCCACTCGTAGTCCCGAGCGGAGCTATCCGAACCTACTCGGCTAGGTTCGGATAGCTCCGCTCGGGACTACGAGTGGAGCCGAAAATGAACGAGAGCCGCCGGAAAGAGCCGAGGACCGGCTCTGTGTATTTCGGCGCCGGCGGCGCCATTTTCAAATCGCGGTCGGCGATTTTGAAGACAGGGGATCGAAGGCTGCACTGGGCAAAGCTGCACTGGGCGAGGCTGCACTGGGGGAGGCTGCACTGGGGGAGGCTGCACTGGGGAAGGCTGCATTGGAGAAGGCTGCACTGACATGGCTGCACTGACGAGGCTGCACTGACATGGCTGCACTGACATGGCTGCACTGACAAGGCTGCACTGACAAGGCTGCACTGACATGGCTGCACTGGGGAAGGCTGCACTGAGAAGGCTGCACTGAGAAGGCTGCAATGATGGGCATTTAAATGTAAGTTTTTTTCCCTTCAACTTCCCTCCTAAAAGTTTTTTTTCCTTAAAATTCCCTCCAAAATTGGGGTGCGTGTTATATGCCGGTGCGTGTTATACGTTGATAAATACGGTACTTCTATACTGTGGTGATGGGTCTACTCTATATGACATTTCTTTTTATTTATACCAATATGGTAACAAACCACTTACTTTATTGTATACAATACAGAAATCCCATCCACAGTTACCTCAAGATTTTTCTATACACACTTTTTTTTTGGGGGGGGGGGGGACTGCATGTGTGCTCCTGATCCATGCTTGGGTCCTTTCCTCAGCTCCCGTGCTGGACATAATTATCTGGCTGACCTCCGGCAGGTGGTATCGCATGGCCTAGTATCAGCTTGCATGTCAGTACTTTCAGTTATGGCCGTTTATTTGTTCATCATCATCTTTAATCCCTCTACCCCTCCAGTCTGTGGTTATATCAAACTATAATGGTGATTTTTTTTATCCCCTTTTTAGTATATGGATGCACTTGCTCCTGATGAGTGGATAGAAGTCCACAAAACGTTGTCAAGCTTATTTTGATGTATCCATCTCATATTCATGATTCTAGATGGTTTTTATTGCTTTACCACCCTGATATGTTATGCCTACTCCATTTGGGGGACTGTGATGTATAATATGTACTTTCTGTGTCATGTTGGTGACTATCCTCAATATGTATGTTGCAATGGCATCCCAATGGGAGGGCCAGAGGGGGCCCTGACCCCCCCCCCCAACATTATGCTGTGCCCCACCATGTGCCCCCCCCCCCCCCCCCCCCCCAATTAAAAAAAATTTTTTTTTTTTTTTTTTACAAAAAATCAATGTCTAAGAGGGAGAGAGTCCCCAGTCAGCTCCAGTGGGTGATTCCTCCCCCCTCCCTCTGCTCGCTGACACTGCATAATGCGAGCGCTCACACAACCACGGCCACCGGATCTGCTCCTTCCCCTGCATCCTCATTGGCAGGGAGAAGAGCGAGTTGCAGGAAGGACTCCACCAGGACTCTCAGTTACTGAAAAAACAGACTGATTTCTCCCATCCTTAGGATAGGAGAACCAGCCTGTAAATTCCAAGAGATGCCAGACCAGCGCTGTCAATAGCAGGGGCAGGACAGCAAGAGGAGGCTGGGGAACCCCACAGTGGCAGAACACCAGGGCCCGGTGGCAAGACAACCTTTGCAACCCTGATAGTTCTCCCACTGCTTTGGATCCTTATATTTTCTTGGTATGCTGGTGACATATATCTCTTGTTTTCTGCCACCCTGGGGGGCCCAATACAGTAGGAAGGGAGCTCACTGCAGAACATGTGAAAGGACCATTGTGGGGTCATAGTAAAGGGCCCCAGGATATATATATATATATATATATATTTGCATTTTATAGTTGCCCCCCTACTTTTGTCCCTGTCCCCCCATGTGCCCCCCCTAAATATGTAAGCTGGAGACGCCACTGGTATGTTGATACTTTGTATTTTATATGCCAATGTGCTATTATGCGTTTATATGGGTTGATCCCTGCCCTATCTTTGGTCTAATGGTAAGAATACATTTTTTTACATATGTATATGGTTTTGTCTGGCTCTACCCCACACACCTCATCTAAAGTCCCACCCTCCCCCCCTCTTTTTTGCAAAAGCAACCAGGGATGGAGGCGCAATATTCCCAGTTGCGTCTCATTTAAAGTCCCAAATATTCCCATTTTTCTTTGATACAATTCCTGAATTGGGCAATGCAATAGGGCCACTTTAGCATCCTTATGGGAACCCTGTCAGACAAGAGCAAGACCAACAAGTATGATCAACATCCCCTTGTTGACCACAACCTCTGAAGCACCTGTCATTATAAGATGGGTTTGAGTTCACTATCCGGATCGGGACCCAATACCATCTCTCAGCCTGGGGGGTGTCTAAGTGGCGCATGTTTCCCGTGTTTAGAACAGTCTGACAGCAAAATAACATTTCTAAAAGAAAAAAAGTCATTTAAAACTACTCACGGCTATAATGAATTGTCGGTCTGGCAATACACATTAAAGTTCATTGATAAAAACGGCATGGTATTCCCCCACAGGGGAACCCCGAACCAAAATTTTTAAAAAAATGTGTGGGGGTCCCCCCAAATTCCATACCAAGCCCTTCAGGTCTGGTATGGGTATTAAGGGGAACCCCACACCAAAATTAAAAAAAAAATGGTGTGGAGGGTCCCCCTCAAAATCCATACCAGACCCTTATACAAGCACGCAACCTGGCAGGCCGCAGAAAAAGAGGGGGGGACGAGAGAGCGCCCCCCCTCCTGAACCGTACCAGGCCACATGCCCTCAACATTGGGAGGGTGCTTTGGGGTAGCCCCCCCAAAGCACCTTGTCCCCATGTTGATGGGGAGAAGGGCATCATCCCCACAACCCTTGCCCGGTGGTTGTGGGGGTCTACGGGCAGGGGGCTTATCAGAATCTGGAATCCCCCTTTAACAAGGGGACCCCCAGACCCATCCCCCCTGTGTGATTTGGTAATGGGGTACAAATGTACCCCTACCATTTCACAAAAAAGTCAAAAATTAAAAAAAAAGACAATAGATGGTTTTTGACAATTCCTTTATTAATGTCTTCTTACCCCACTTCTTCTTCCATCTTCTTCTGGTCTTCCTTCGGTATTCTTCTTCCTCCATCTTGTTCTTCCCCCGCTTCTTCCTCTGGCTACCCCAAAGCACCCTCCCAATGTTGAGGGCATGTGGCCTGGTACGGTTCAGAAGGGGGGGTGCTCTCTCGTCCCCCCCTCTTTTCCTGCTGCCTGCCAGGTTGAGTGCTCGGATAAGGGTCTGGTATGGATTTTTGGGGGGACCCCATGCAATTTTTTTTTAAATTTTGTTGCGGGGTTCCCCTTAAAATTGGGTCTGGTATGGATTTTGAGGGAGACCCCCACGCCATTTTTTTTAACATTTTGGCACGGGGTTTCCCTTAATATCCATACCAGACCTGAAGGGCCTGGTATGGAACTTGGGGGGAGCCCCACGCATTTTTTTTTAAAGTTTGGTTCGGGGTTCCCCTGTGGGGGAATCCCATGCCGTTTTTATCAATTTATCAATAACTTTTATGTGTATTGCCGGGACCGACAATTCATTATACCCGCGAGCAGTTTTAAATGACTTTTTTTCCTTTAGAAATATTATTTTGCTGTCAGACTGTTCTAAACATGGGAAACATGCGCCACTTAGACACCCCCCAGGTACGAAATTTAAAAGAATATTACACTTTTATTGTTTCACTTTAAGCATTATTAAAATCACTGCTCCCGAAAAAACAGCCATTTTTAAAACTTTTTTTGCATTGATACATGTCCCCTGGGACAGGACCCAGGTCCCCAAACACTTTTAATAAGGGCCTGGTATGGAACTTGGGACCCCCACGCATTTTTTTTTTTAATTTTGGTTCGGGGTTCCCCTGTGGGGGAATCCTATGCCGTTTTTATCAATTTATCAATAACTTTTATGTGTATTGCCGGGACCGAAAATTCATTATAGCCGCAAGCAGTTTTAAATGACTTTTTTCCTTTAGAAATATCATTTTGCTGTCAGACTGTTCTAAACACGGGAAACATGTGCCACTTAGACACCCCCCAGGTACGAAATGTAAAAGAATATTACACTTTTATTGTTTCACTTTAAGCATTATTAAAATCACCGCTCCCGAAACAATGGCCATTTTTAAAACTTTTTTTTGCATTGATACATGTCCCCTGGGGCAGGACCCAGGTCCCCAAACACTTTTTATGACAATAACTTGCATATTAACCTTTAAAATTAGCACTTTTGATTTCTCCCATAGACTTTTAAAGGGTTTTCCACGGCTTTCGAATTTGCCGCGAACACCCCAAATTGTTCGCTATTCGGCGAACGAGCGAACAGCCAATGTTCGAGTCGAACTCATGTTCGACCCAAACATAAAGCCCATCCTTACCGGAGACCTGAGAGAGTCAATAAATGAGTCGTCAGAATTTGAATAAATGGTGGTGGAACTAATCATTTGAGTTTACATTGTTTCTAATGGGGAAATTTGCTTTGATATACAAGTGCTTTGGATTACAAGCATGTTTCTAAAACTAATTATGCTCTCAATCCAAGGTTTTACTGTATAATGTTGTGTTTTGTATGTGAATGCAGGCTCACTATCTATTGTTAGACTACAGAACTCATTGTAGCCTCGTATCTGGAGACCTGATGAAACTTGCAGGAATATGTGTCATGTAGCTGTGTTCTATACCTGACAGCATGTTTTATATGATCTGCATGACTGCGTTGTATAAACTTTCCCCTCCGGCCTAGAGAATGATGTAAACAGACGTTTTACAGGGTAACATTAGATTGGCACGAACTAGTATCTTGATGTGATTAATGTGTGTATATACAGAGATCTCACATCTTGTTTCTGCTTTCAGTACACCATTTAAGGAATTTAAAAGCAGGACAAAGTTATACAATAAAAAGAGATCTCTAACAAAGCTCTTAAATATAGATTGTGCCAATAGTTATCTTCAGTGATGCATCTGCTTTTGAGTCTGTTTCAATTATTCAATCAATATCCCTAATAAATATCTCCTTTGACTTTCAAAGGATGTTTCTCAATAAATATTAATTAAAAACACAAACAGATGATAAACATTGAAACTAGCTTTTGGAAAACAAGTAGTTTGATGTTATGCTTGCCAATACTTTAAGAAGAACTCCGCCAAAGCAATAGTAATATAAAATATGAAGTCATAGGATGACCTCAGGCAAATGTAAAAAAAAAAAACAACTTTTTGTGCAATAACAAAAGTCTTGCATGGGTCTGTATGCATCCAATAGCCATACATATGTGGAAAGATTGAAACAAAAATTAAGGACAACCCTTCCAAACCAGCTCTCTCAATAGAGAAAACATACTATGGCACCCACTACTTCTCAGTAACCCTAAAGCCTTGGCAAACACCAAATTATACTGATTGTCTTAGATCAGTGGTCTTCAAACTGCGACCCTTTGCCTGCCTTTATCCGGCCCTTGGGGCACTTTTCCTCCCACTGACACCAACAATGGGGCACTATTTCTCCCTCCGATTGGGCACTATTCTTTAAACTAACGCCAATGATGGGATTCTATTCCGCCCACTGACATCAACAATGGGTCACTATTCCTTCCACTGACACCAGCAATGGGGCATTAATCCTTCCTCTGATACCAATGATGGGACACTATTCCTCCCACTGGTACCAATGATGGGGCACTATTCCTTCCACTGATACCGATGATGGGGCACTATTTCTCCCACGGATACCGATGATGGGGCACTATTCCTCCTACTGATACCAATGATGGGGCACTATTCCTTCCACTGATACCAATGGTGGGACACTATTCCTCCCACTAAAACCAGAGATAGGGCATTATTCTTCCCACTGACACCAACGATGGGACAATATTCCTCCTACTGACACCAACAATGGGGTGCTATTGCTCCCCCTAATACCAAAGATACATTGTTTACTCCTACTGATGCCAGGACAATTTCTACTCCCATTGGCCACAGTCCAGTCCCCCTAAAGTCTGAAGGACTGTAAACTTGCCCTTTCCGGTTCTCAACTCCTGTCCTCAGGACCCACTAAAAGGCCATGTTTGCAAAATAACTGAAATACATCACAGGTGATATCATTAGCTGCTCAGTGATTGCAGTGATTCTAGTCTGCATCTCCCCAAGGTAATACTTAAAATCTGGCCTGTTGGTGGATCCAGTGGTTTAAAAAGTTTGAAGACTCCTCTCTTAGATGATCAACTAATTTCCATTTTACAAAAACTGCAGTCAAGACAAACATTTTTATTAGATTATATTTAAAGCAACCCTGTTATATGGAAAGAGTACCCAGCAAAGACATGCCTGTAAGAGAAGGCAGGAAAAAAAATTCTGCTGCCCATGCCACCAAACTCTGCTTGAATGTTGTGGCATCATTCCTGGAAATCCACTGGGAAAACAAGACTTCAGAATTCAGGGTCCACCTTAGCTCTCACAGATTCCTTGCTGACCTTCATGTCACATCTGTATCATGTAATCAGTGGAGGTCAGAAACCAGTCACACAGTGCAGGGTCCCAGTAGAGCAAGTATCAGTTTCCCAGGCACTTTGAAGGAGTTTTGTAGTGCAAACAGAAAATTTACTGTGTTTATTTAAGGTTTATCCTTACCAGGGGCTTTTTGTCACTTTAAAGAGGATCTTCAGCTGCCCCCCCACACACACACACTTACCAGGTGGTCCAGGTGGCACATTTCTGTTATTCGCCCACCCAGAGTATCCAGTGTTGCCCCCTGAGATCCTCTTGTATTTTGCCTCCTCTCAGTCCTGCACTGTCATGTTGATTGGGACATCATCAAGAGGCCCATCGGCTCTTCTTGGTTCAGCCTGTTGCTGTGAATAGCAAGTTAAAATGTAGACTTTAGGGCTAAAGATTGGTTAAAACCTCCAAATATTATATATTAGCTGAAAGCAGGGACCTTGGAGGAAAAATTGAAGATAGTTGCAATTTTTAGGTCACAAGATATTAGTGCAACTGTTTATTAAACTGATATTTTCAGTAAAAATACTTGAAAGTCGATTTGAGGGCAAAAAAACACAATATTGTATTAAATTTGGTGTTAAAATATAAAGATGAGGTTGTGCTGAGTAAATAGATATCCAACATGTCATTCCTTAAAGTGATAATAAATCCAAAACCAGAAATGTAATATATTGCAGCTTACCAATCATTAGATGAAGTGGTTGTATTAATTTTCTTTTTTAAGCGTTGTTTCCTCTATTTTCACCAGGTGATCTGTACTCTGGATGAAGGAGCACATGGGGCAGATTTGGACAGCCGCATTGTCAATCTGGGGGGAAGGGAGTGTTACTTTTTGGGATAAAGGTTTTACATAAATAAATAAAAGCTGATCATTTTAGGCACCCCCAGCGTAAATGGTCTGTCTCATCCTTGTAACTGCAGGAGAGCTTTTCTGTTGAAAAAAGGGACTAATGCAGCCATCACATCTTAGAACTGGTAAGCTGCAATATAATACATGTTTGCTTTTAGGTTTAATACTGCTTTAAAATTGCACATGCCCATGAAACCTGCTGCCATCAATAAATGCCTTACATTGGTGGCAGTAAAAGGATTTAAAGTGCATCTGTGCCTGAACTACGGGCATTAAACAACAAAAGCTTATCGACTAAATGCCCCCCCCGGCCAGTCCTGTTTCCCCCCTCTGGACCAAGGGACCCTCCAAGAAGAGTAAGGATGGAAGGCCACCATAACGACTCATTAAGAACCCATCCTCTTTTAGCTCTACCGCGGACTTCTCCGTTTGGGAAATAGTTTCCTCTGTTGACTGAGCTAGTGCTCAATACCCTTACCACCTGGCCCATTTGGGCCCCCTGATCCAAGTCTTTGTTTTAAACAAAAGGTCTCTACATCTCAAGCCACTACAACCCAGAAAGAAGAGGCGTCTCCAGAGAACAGCCCTCCAGCTCCCTATACCTCCCAGAAGCAAGTTTTCGGTTGCCCGCACCTCCTCCTAGGGGACTCTATGACTAATAATCTGGCTCTACTTTGGAACCAGCACTTTCCTCCTAGCTAGTTCCACGCTCCTGGGACTTGATCTGCAGAGGCCTTGTATTTTCTCAGATCGTTTTTTTTTTGTTTTTTTTTTTTACAGATGTTCACTGTTTTGATACAGGCTTGTTATTATCATTTCTGTTAGATTAGACATATTTGTGCACAGTATTTGAGATAATCATATATAACTGCAGGGGTCCGGGGTGGTACCCTTGCGCCTCCTCTCATTCCTAGGGAACCGTATGGGTTCTCCTCGAGTGAGACTTGGCTCGCCCCCCCTGGGCGGGCGAGGGTTAAGAGTGGAGACTTGGCGGTCAGTCATTCTGCCGCCCTCTACGGGTCTCGTCAGAAGACCCTTGTTATTGATTTTGTCTTTGTATGTAGTTGTATCTCTACCTTCTATCTATCCCCACTTATCCTCTCTTTCTTCCCTAGCCTTTCGCCGGAAGTCGTCCCCAGTCCTCTCCAACACAGAAGTAAGGCGTTTCCTTCCCACCATGACCCTCACTGCCAATTGGCGTCAACGCAAGGTAGGTGGCTGCTGGTTTGTTGATCACCCCCCCTCTGTTCCAATGGCTGATTCAATCTTGAAGGGAGTAGATCTCAGGGTGGCATCTCATAACGCTCAGGGGCTCAATTCTCCTAGGAAAAGGAGATTAGATTTTGACCACTACAAATCCCTCAAACTTGATATAGTGCTCCTGCAGGAGACACACTTTCCGATTCGGTACAGTCCCAAGTTCTTACACACCCACTACTCATCTTTTTTCCTCACCAATGCACCAAACAAAACAAAAGGGGTTGCAATACTCTTCTCTAAAAACAGCAAATTTACCCCCATCTCGGACTTCAGAGACGCAGAGGGTAGGTTTATTCTGGTTAAGGGCACTCTGGAGGGAGTCCTATACTCAATAATCTCTTACTACGCCCCTAATAAGGGACAAGCTACTTTCTTCCAGAACCTCTTTGCAACTCTCAACCCCCTGCTGGAGGGCAAGGTCATTTGGGGGGGAGACTCCAATGTGGCGTTTGATCAGTGCCTGGACAAGACCAAACCCCTAAAGGACCTGTTAACACGCCCCACAAAACTTAGTACCAGAATAGCCAAAACAATACACTCACTGGGGTTAGTAGACATTTGGAGAGAGCTGAATCCCACACGTAGGGACTTTACTCACTTTTCCTCCCCCCACCAGTCCTACGCCAGGATTGATCACATTCTCATTCCCACAAACCTAATCCCCCTAGCTAACAAAGCCTCTATCATTGACATAGCATGGTCGGACCACTCATTGGTCCTCCTTTCTATCAGTAATGTACCGACGGGGAACAGGGGCTCTTTCTGGAGACTGAACGAGTCTCTCCTAAGTGACCCAATTCACACCAAGATGATAGCAGACGGTATAAAAGAATATTTCTGACTAAATGACGTAGAAAACACCTCTCCCGAAACCCTTTGGGCTGCTCACAAGGCCACAGTCCGGGGGGAGCTCATCAGGCTAGCAACTCAGGTTAAAAAGGAACGACTGATAGACATCCACAAACTGGAACAAACCTTAGTTTCCCTGAAAGCCGACCACAAAAAGAATCCGTCCAAGGCGCTCACTAGTAAACTAGACGCGATACGACTCGAGCTCAATCTGGCGTTGACAGCTAAAGCTGAAAAACATATTAGATGGAGCGGAGCAAAATTTTATTGCCAAATGGACAGAATAGGTACGATGCTAGCTGCTAAGCTCTTCCCCAAATTTCGCTCCCTCGCATCCCCCAAACTTCGTATAGCAGGCCAACCACCAACTGCCAATCCAACTAAAATCATGACTTCCTTTCACGACTTTTATTCGGACCTGTATAAACCCACCCAAGCGGCGAGAGATACCTCGATCGACTCCTTTTTCGCGAATCTCCAGTTGCCCTCTATATCCAAGGACCATAAAGACTTAATGGACGAACCCTTCTCCACAGAGGAGATTAAGGAGGTCATCAAAAACCTTAAGACTGGCTCAGCACCGGGCCCAGACGGATTATCGGTCCCCTATTACAAGATATTCGGAGACATATTGGCCCCCCATATGGCGAAATTTTTTAACTAAAAAAAATCAGGCTCCCCAATAGACCCGCATTTGAACATGGCTTTTATATCGGTCATCCCCAAACCCAATAAAAACCTTGATGAAATAGAGAATTACAGGCCCATTTCCCTAATTAATAACGACCTTAAAATTCTAACTAAAATGCTCGCCAACCATCTGGCCTCCTTTATCAAGCTGTACGTCCACAAAGATCAGGTGGGATTTATCCCTGGGAGGCAAGGCCCGGACCAAATTAGGAGAGCTGTAGATATTGTCTCAATTCTCCAATCAAATTGGGCAGGAGGTCCCAAGCAGGAGGGAATGCTTTTAGCTTTAGATTTACATAAAGCCTTCGATTCTATTGAATGGCCATATCTTTTCTCTCTTCTTGAGAGGTGGGGCTTCGGGACTAGCTTCTTAGGAACCCTACGATCCCTCTACTTTAACCCGAAAGCGGTAATCAGACTGCAAGGCCAATACTCAAAACCCCTCCATATAGCAAGAGGCACAAGGCAAGGCTGCCCTCTCTCCCCTCTGATTTTCGACATGGCGATCGAAACTCTGGCGATAGCTATCAGATCGAATCCCAACATTTTAGGAGTAGCCTGTGGGAACAATGTCCACAAATGCGGGCTGTTTGCGGACGACATGCTCCTCTTCCTCACGTCCCCAACCACCTCCCTTCCAAATTTATGTACACTCTTGAAGGAGTTCTCCAATATCTCTGGCCTGAAGGTTAACTATTCAAAGTCATCAGCTCTAAACATTTCCCTCAAAACTGACACTGTTGCCGCCCTACAAAGTTCCTTTCAATTCAAATGGAACGATCTTTACATAGACTACTTAGGAATTAAACTCCCAGCCAAAACGGAGCAATTATACTCTATAATCTTCCCCCAGACTTACCGCAAGTTAGAGGCAGATTTGGGAAATTGGTCGAAGGGAGAGGTATCCTGGCTAGGGAGAATCCACGCGGTGAAGATGACATTATTACCTAGACTCCTCTATCTATTCAGGGCCCTTCCGATCAACATTAATAAAGAACACCTGACCAAATTCCAAAGAAAAGTAACCAAATTTATTTGGGGGGGTAGAGGTCACAGAATCCAGCAAAAAA
This sequence comes from Aquarana catesbeiana, assembly GCF_042186555.1. NCBI lineage: Eukaryota > Metazoa > Chordata > Amphibia > Anura > Ranidae > Aquarana > Aquarana catesbeiana. Next base: position 605,984,982 of record NC_133326.1, on the reverse strand, counting down.
CCCTCTTCTTACACAGAACACAGGGGGGCTTGGGGTTGCCTCAGCTTTTCTGGTATTTCCAAGCAGCCAGGTTGTCCCAACTCTCCACAGTCTATTCTAAGGCAGAGAAACCAGACTGGATTCAGATAGAAAGACAGGCGACCCCATCCTACACCCTGGATTTTCTTCTCTGGGTTCCCCCAAGACAGCGACCCCCAATACTTTCTCCATCTTTATCTCAATCTCTCAAAATATGGGATAACCTAAGAAATAACCCCACTCTAATCTCAAGATGTCACCCGCTAGCACACATCTTCAATAATCCAGACTTCGCCCCCGGGTTAGACATAAAAGCTTTTAGATGGTGGCTGGACAAAGGACTGTACCGAATCAGACACTTCTTCACCAATGAGGGCCCTATTTCTCTTGAGTTCTGTCTCAATCATCTTGAAATGCCTAATTCGGAGCGTTATAGATTTCACCAAATTAGACACTTCCTCCGCCATATTTGCGGGGGTGGAAAAGCCACGCCCCACACATTTACACCATATGAATTATGGTGTGGGCGATCTATGGAACAGAGGGGCAGGATCTCCATAATCAATCAGTCACTAGCCCTTCAATCCCAAAAGACTCCTTACATGCTAGCCTGGGAGAGTGAGCTGTCACTCAACTGGGAAGTCGACAAATGGAGAAGCTCCTTTAACAGAGCCTTTAAGGGCATTAAGAATATCTCCCTCATTGAGTCAAGTATCAAGGTCATTACCAGATGGTATCTCACCCCAGCTAAATTATCCAAAATGTTCCCAACGGCAGATACCAAGTGCTTCCGAGGCTGTCAGCTAGTGGGTACAATGGCCCACGTATGGTGGGAATGCCCCAGACTGAGGTCCTTCTGGGGCAAGATATTCGCCCTGATGCGGAAATTAACGAAGACCCAAATCCCAAAAACCCCAGGCATAGCACTTCTAAATGACAACTTACCTAAGACTCCAAAACGGTCACGTAAACTCATACACTTTATCCTCCTGGGTGCCAAATTAACCACCGCCAAAGCATGGAAACAACCCAAGGTTTCATTTAAGGCAGCCATTCGTAAAGTCTCTTGGATTATGTCCCAAGAGAAACTTTCGAGCGTTCTATCTGACACCAAAGCACAATTCGAAGCTATCTGGGAACCTTGGGCGCAATTTATTGGTATATCTCTCATTCCTGGCGTCCAGCCTTAAAATTACGAGCAATTCAAATAGGGGGGGAGGGATCCTCCCGAAGGCAGGCTAGCTTCCCTTTTCCTTTTCCCTCTTTCTCCTATCTGCTACTTCTCTCTTACTTTCTGTCATTACTTCTCTGTTCACCACTTTAGGGGGACTAGGAAAAGTCTTCCCGATTTGGGTGTAAAACATACCCTGAAAGGAGCTCGTTTTGTATTTTCTAGAAAGTTACCAAACCAGGTTATCGTTATTCCTAAACATTCTTTTTGACCCCGAGGATCCATGGTTAACATAAGGAGGGGGTGGTCTGCGGAGATTCTCCTGTGCACAGCTTGATCCCTTTTGGGGTGCCGGCGGACTCTCTTTGGGCCTCTCCCTGCAACTGTACTTAAACTTGGTGGTCTACCAGCTTTTGTGTTTATCGTTTTTTCTTTTTATTTTGTCTTTTTTTGTTTTTGGATTGATGAGATACAGCAGCTCCGCTGATTCTGGATATTACATTAGATAATAGACAGTCCTTTACCCCTGGCGTTATCAGTTTCTACGTACCCCTCAGGGGTCTGTCATGTAAAAGTCTGATGTTTTGTGCATTATTTTGTTTTCCTTCTGTTATTATTTTGTAAAACCAATAAAAGATTTTGAAAGATAAACAACAAAAGCTTTAACACAAGCCATCTACGACCTCTCTAGCTGCTTGTGCTGTGAAGTGCTGTGATGTAAAATCCTCAAATATCACACCAAAGACTCTGAAGTTTCATTTCTTTTAACAGTTTAAATTTGAGTACCTGTAATTAAACCAAATAGTAAAGAGATGTATAGGTTGTTTTTTTTTTTTTTTATTTTAATGTAGCAAAGTCCTGGGGACCCTGAAGCCCAATGGTGATCTCTAGAGTTAAGGACAGCTGACATCCTTCAGTGTAGAGTGTAGAGTGGGTTACAAGGTATGGTGGGTGTAATGCAAAATAAACAGGTGGGCGCCAGACACTTTTTGAATTCAAAGAGATTTATTGCCTCTTAAACAGAACTGTGAGAGTGAGGATTAGGGCCAGGACACCCTTAGGTAGATGCAATGGTAATTGGCAGACTCCGAGACTTCTATAGGAAGACAGCTATACAGGGGAAGGCCTCCAGCCGGACACCATTTCTGTATAGGCAGGATCGCTGTCTCCTATGGCAACGATCTTGTAGCTGTTACTAACAGTAAAGGTATTCAACTATCTGCAACATGAACAGTTCTCTGTAACCCACACTCGCTCCCAGTCTCTCTTACTAGACTTCAGATCCACTAGCCACTGGATCCCCTGAGCTCTTTCACTGTAGCACTCAGTATCTTCCTCAAGCGTCACTCCCGCTTTGCTGCTGGGTCCCTGGCTTGGCATTCACAGATACTCCTCAAGCTTCACCCCTGCTGACACGTTAGGTCCCTGGCTTGGCACTCCACAAGCGTCACCTCTGCTGTCCCGCTGACTTGGCACTTGCTGATGCTTTCTCACTTCTTCACCTTCCCCAGTTGGCAAGAAGTCTGCTCTGGTACTGGCCTCAGCTCACTCACTGTGGTCTCTGGCAGCAAGGTGGATGGGCCCTTTGTGGCGACAACTTCCCCTCTACCTCCAACCACGACTGATTCCCTGGCCGGCATCACTGTTACTTCTGGTTGGACTACAAGCCCACTGTCCCAACCCTGCACTACTTCCAGATAGGTTCTCAGATAGCCTAGCAACCAGATGTCCCCGGGATAGGCCTTAGGTTTCTGGCCTAGCAGCCTGGGGCAATACGACACACGTCCATCCAGACAGCCGTCCAGGTGGCACAGAACCCCAGTCACGCGACTCCACCCAAATAAATAGGTTCTCCCAGCAGGACAAAGGACCCAATAAAATCCCTCCCCATTCATTCCTAATCTGTCCTTGCAATGCCCTTGTCTTATCTAATGTCACCAGATACCCGGCCATCTAGTGACAGAAGAGAGAAGTGCAGCAATTCCAGAATTAGGGCGAAATCAATTGACCTCCTAACAATTGGCCAAGGCAACTATCACTTGGCAAAAAAATGTAATAGCAACCCTGCCTACACATCAGGGTGCTAAATAAAGAATCATACTTACCTAGGTGCATGCAGCATCGGTTCAATGCTGCATCTGTCCCCTGGTGCCTCTAACACTGAGAACCAAGCAATCAAACACCACAGATCGCTCAGTTCTCAGAGCAGAGCAGAGGGCTGGTGACTGCCAGTCTCCCTGAGCATAGAGTCACCAGCTCTTTGCTCTGCCCCTCTGCGCTCACTGGAGTGCTGGTGCTGTGGAGGGGCAGGAGTGGCCAGCTCAGGCTCTCGGAGGCTCGCTGAGAGGCTGAGCCAGGTGCTGGTGAAGGTAGGTGGGCGGATCTCAACTTCATTGTCTTGATTTTGCCTGAGCCTGGACTGGCTCTGTGACGTCAGCTTACAACGGGCTTCAGCCCAATGTTTGCTGAGAATGGGTCACAGGAGTGCAGAACGAACTGCACTTCTGTGATCCACGGGAGAAGTACAGCCAAATGAGCTTTGGCCGTACTTCTCCTTTAAGGTGTTGACATCCACTGCATTTAAAATACATTTAAAGATATTTAATTATTACATAACTGTTAGGTACTGGGAATTTAGTTTGAATCAAAATTTTAAACCCTTTACAGTTTGTTTACTTTAGAGGGCTGACAGGCCAGGGCCGGTGCTACCACTAGGCAAACTAGGCAGCCGCCTAGGGCGCCCAGCTACTGGTGTTCCTACTCTCTTCTCTCTGCAGCAAGCAACTAAGTCTCGGCATCAGCAAGCAGCCGCCGCTCCGTTCGCACATAGTGTCAGAGGCACAGCGGCGGAGGACTATGTCTGTGTCCCGACCCCGAATGAATGGAAGCAAGCAAACATTCATTGATGTGCGCTGGTAGGCTGCATTGTTAGGCACTGGTAGGCTGCATTGATGTGCGCTGGTGAGGCTGCATTTGATGGGAGCTGATGAGGCTGCATTTGATTGGTGCTGGTGAGGCTGCATTTGATGGGCGCTGGTGAGGCTGCATTTGATGGGCGCTGGTCAGGCTGCATTGGTGGGCGCTGGTCAGGTTGCATTTGATGGGCACTTCATTAAAAAGGTGGGGTATACATGGGCAGGGCCAAGGGGGTGGAATCAGGGTGGAGCCGGGGGAGCGGCAAAATGAGGTTTCGCCTAGGGTATAAAAAATCCTTGCACCAGCCCTGTGACAGGCCAATACTCTGCCCTCGAAGAAAAGGTAGAGGTTCACTTTAAGAAGTGTCAAGCGTAATGCTAATCCTAAATATTATATAAGCAAACAAAACAGCTGAATACAATAGGTCACGTTATTTCATTAAAGGCGGCCATACATGGATCAAAATTCAGCTGGTTCAGCGGGGACTGTCCAAATTTCAATTCATGTATTAACAGACTGGTTGTAGAGAAGTCAATCTAATGATCAACTTCTCTACAACCAGCCTGTTAAGTTTTTCCTGATCAATCAGTGCTATAGCTGACAGCAATGATCTGTGTATTCTTACGGAAGTCTTCCCGCTATCAAAATACAATGACCCAGCTGGAAACATTCCCCTATCCACATTGAGTGTGTGGATGGGGGAATTGGGTTTTTTTTTTTTTCAAACAGCTGGTAGAACAAAAAAGAAAGAATAATGTTTGCCCTTCCTTACACTAATGCCGCGTAAACACGATCAGACATTCCGACAACATAATCCATGGATTTTTTCCGATGGATGTTGGCTCAAACTTGTCTTGCATACACCCGGTCACACAAATCTTGTCGGAAATTCCGAACGTCAAGAACAAGGTGACGTACGAAGAGCCGAGAAATATGAAGTTCAATAGCCAGTGCGGCTCTTCTGCTTGATTCCGAGCATGCGTGGAACTTTGTGCGCCGGAATTGTGTACACACGATCGGAATTTACTACAAAAGATTTTGTTGTCGGAAAATTTGAGAACCAGCTCTCAAATTTTGTGTGATGAAAAAATGTCCGATGGAGCCTACACATGGTCGGAATTTCCAACAACAAGCTCCCAGCGAGCATTTTCCATCGGAAAATCTGACCGTGTGTACGGGGCATAATAGTTACATTTTCTTCTTTTAATCTGGAGAAGAGAGTGGATCTTTTAAAAGCTTATCCTAAAAAATAAACTATTAGTGCACATAGAGACAGCTGAAATTAGCTTCCATATCACCAAACACAAAGGGTTTGTAATTTGAAGTTTTTAATCAAACTGAATTCCAGGCACGTAACAGTTATGTATGTATTTAATATCTTTCAATGCATTTTAAATGCAGTGGGTATGAATATCATACTCTGGCTTAATTTCTGGTATAGTAATCCTCTACACAGCAACATTTTGACAAAAACACTGCAACATTTTGACAAAAACCTCGTTTTTGCAGAGGTTTTCAGTCACTAGCGGGGTGCTTTTAACCCCGCTAATGGCCAAAAAGGGTTAAAACAACCCGCAAAGTGCCGCTGCAGCGGTGCTTTGCCGGCGGTTCGGCGGCGCTGCCCATTTATTTCAATTGGCAGGGGCGGTTTAGGAGTGGTGTATACACCGCTCCTTCACCGCTCCAAAGATGCTGCTTGCAGGAGTTTTTTTAATGTCCTGCCAGCGCATCGCCTCAGTGTGAAAGCACTTGGGCTTTTACACTGAGACTGCAGGGGAGCCATTTTTCAGGCGCTTTACCGTCGCTATTTTTAGCCCAAAAGTGCCTGAAAAACGCCTCAGCGGGGAAAGGGGTCTTAAAGTAAAACTGTCACAGACCCTCACAATTAAAACTGAACTTGTAAAGTAATATTATACAGACAGTGGTTACTTGGTGTAATAAATAAAATTGACTAGTGGGCTCAGAAAAAAAAGGAAGCTGAATTTATAGGTAAATCTTGTTTTTTACTGCAAAGTCAAACATGGCCTCACCCTTTGCACCCTGTGCCTCCCTACCCCATTCTCTCTTAACAAACATGCTTGAGAGGAAGCAGTTGATCGAAGCTTGAGAGGCTGCAGTTGATGAAACCAAAGCAACTTATATGGGAAAAATGTGAAATTTACAAATAACTTTAGCTTCTGTATCTCTGGACCTGATGATAGCATAGACATGTGGTTTTCAGATGACCTCTGCCTGTATTTTTTCAGCACATGCTTACTTTTATTGAACAGGCTTAACACAGGCTTACTGTAAAACCCAGGAGAAGACTATGGATGTTCAAACACTTTAGGGGTTTATTGAGGATACCATAGAGACTGGACCTGCACAGCAGAAGCCCTTTAAATGAAGCCCTCCTGGATCTTTATCAACATCTGGCGACACAAGGATTATGAAAAAATGAAAGCAATACAAGCGTGAAAAAACGGTGAATAATGCCATGCTCCCACTAGGCTTTGCCAAGGCAGCAGTTCATGGTGATGTCTATCTGCATTATTGCAACAATTGGATCTACCAGTTGAAGGTGGACTCTTTTGTCAGGGTGGCAAGTCCTGCAAAAAGTGGATCTTGATAGTACCCCCATGACACCTATTTAGTAAAGGCCTGATGTTGTTCACATTTTCTCTTTTGCAAGAAAGGCATAGCAAAGTCAGACTGAGGGTGTACTCTGAAAAATGTTTGTTCCTTGAGTTTGGAGAAAAACAGAACCTATAAATTTTGTTTTTGGTTCTTAAAAAGCCCCATTCCTATGACTTCTACCAGCTTCTGCGGTATAGGGCTAGTTTAGAAAATCTCTGTATTTTGCTCTATTTTTCCTGGACTGGGTGAAAAGCACCTGAGCGCCACTGTTTAGATACCAGTCAAGTGTATCCCTGTGCACAGGTGAAGTAAGAGAGAAGCTACGATACCTCCCATGTCTGGATCCTGTTCCACAGCCACAAGGAATCCCACTTAAGGACGCAGGCCTCCAGCAGTCATTGCTGTATCTACCTATCAACTTCTGCTCAACCACCCTGTTGGTATATTTTTGCTTGATCAGCACTGAAGGCAATAGGCTGCAGCACTGATCTGTGTATTTTGATGACAGTGAAGCCTCCCCGTTGTCAGAATACAATGAAACAGCACAGAGGATTCCTGCGACTACAGTGAATGTGTGGATGGGGGAATTGGGTCAGTTTTTTTTCTGTTCAACCCACTGGTTCATGTATGGCCAGCATAACCACCTCAATACAGGGCACTTACACCCCCTTCCTGCCCAGACCAATTTTTAGCTTTCAGCGCTCTCACACTTTGAATGACAATTACTCAGTCATGCACTGTACCCATATGTAATTTGCGTCCTTTTTTTCACACAAATAGAGCTTTCTTTTGGTGGTATTTATTCACTAGTGTGTTTTTTATTTTTTTTGTGATATAAGCAAAAAAAAAACGTAAATTTTGTGAAAAAAATGCCCTTTTCTTTGTTTCTGTCATAAAATTTTGCAAATTAGTCATTTTTCTTCATAAATTTTGGCCAAAATTTTTTTGGTACAAATAACCCAAATTAGTGTATATTATTTGGTCTTTGTGAAAGTTATAGAGTCTACAAACTATGGTGCCAATCACTGAAAATTGCTCACATCTGATCAGGCCTTCAGTACATCAGGTGTATCTCATTTCTTGAGACACTAACAAGTCAGGAAAGTACAAATACTCCCCATATGACACCTTTTTAGAAAGTATACATTCCAAGGTATTAAGTAAGTAGCATGGTGAGTTTTTTTAAGTTGTAATTTTTTCCCACAATTCTTTGCAAAATGAAGATTTTTTTTTACAAAATTGTCATATTATCAGGTTATTTCTCACACACAGCATATGCATACAACAAATTACACCCCAAAATACATTCTGCTACTCTTCCCAAGTATGGTGATACCACATGTGTGAGACTTTTACACTGCCTAGCCACATACAAAGGCCCAACATTGCAGTAGCACCTTCAGGCGTTCCACGAGCATAAATGACACATCTCATTTCTCAATTACACTTTTGAAGGCCCTGGAGCAGCAGGACAATGGAATTGCCCACAAAATGACCCCATTTTAGAAAGCAAACACCCCAACGTATAATCAGTGAGGCATAATGAGTCTTTTGAACGGTTCATTTTTTTCCAGAAGTTTTTGGAAAATGTGTAAAAAAAAAATGAAAAAGCATTTTTTTTACACAAAGTTGTCAATTTATAAGATATTTCTAACACATAGCATGTATATAGCAAAAATTGCACCCCAAAATACATTCCCAAAATACATTCTGCTACTCTTCCTGAGTATGGCGATACCACGTATGAGACTTTTACACAGCCTGGCCACATACAGAGGCCCAACATTGAAGTAGTACCTTCAGGCGTTCTAGTAGCATAAATTACACATCTCATTTCATTCCTACCTATCACACTTTTGAAGGTCCTTGAGCACTAGGACAGTGGAATTACCCACAAAATGACCCCATTTTGGAAAGCAAACACCCCAACGTATATTCTATGAAGCATGGGCTGCAGATAGGTACTTGGGTACTCTGATGGGCTGCAGATAGGTACTCAGGTAACTTGATGAGCTGCAGACAGGTACTCAGGTACTCTGATGGCCTGGTGACAGGTACTCGGGTACTCTGATGGGCTAAAGATAGGTACTCGGGGACTCTGATGGGCTGGTGACTGGTATTCGGGTACTCTGAAGGGCGGTGACAGGTACTCGGTACTCGTATGAACTGTGACAGGTACTCAGGTACTCAGATGGAGTGTGACAGGTACTCAGGTACTCAAATGAACTGTGACAGATACTCGGGTACTCAGATGAACTGTGACAGGTACTCAGGTACTCAGATGAACTGTGACAGGTACTCTGGTACTCATATGGACTGTGACAGATACTCATATGGACTGTGACAGGTACTCAGGTACTCAGATAAACTGTGACAGGTACTCGGTTACTCAGATGAACTGTGACAGGTACTCGGGTACTCAGATGGACTGTGACAGGTACTCGGGTACTCAGATGAACTGTGACAGGTACTCGGGTACTCAGATGGACTGTGACAGGTACTCGGTTACTCAGATAGACTGTGACAGGTACTCGGGTACTGGGATGAATTGTGTGTGACAGGTACTCAGATGGACTGCGACAGGTACTTTGATGGATGGTGACAGGTACTTTGATGGGTGGTGACAGGTCCTCTTTATTAGGGGGGGGCAATCAGTGTGTGTTGGTGTACACTGTAAGCGGTAACGAGATGTTACCGCAATCTCCTTCACACACACGATCGGTGTGTGTGGATGAGAACCCGGTAACATCTCGTTACCGCTCTATGTTTACATTTAGCGATCTGCTGTGAAAGGATCACAGCCGATCAAGTGGTAAACAGCCACTGGCCAATGGCTGTTTACCAGCGCCAGTGACGTGCAGTGTTCCCGGGAACACGCCGCCACCGACGTGCACATGCAGCGAGATTGCGTGCATGGGCCATGCAAAGTGGCGCAGTACCATCTGTGATGGGGCGTGACTTCATCACGCCCAATCACATGGTAAACAGCCATGCCCAATGGCTTTTCAGGCCCCTCGGTGGCGAGCGGTGTCTCCGTGACACACCGCCACCGAAGGTATAGGGCTGTGCGCAGACGATCGTGGGCATGCCCTGTTTAAATGGACGGACATCATATGATGCCCGCCCAGAACAAGAGCCGCGCCGCCTGGCCGTCATATGGGCAAGCAGTTAAAGGGGTTGTAAACCTCAGACATGAAACATGAACAAGGCATAGCTCTCTATAGTGTGTACTTGTCTCAATCCATGGCACTAAGTGTTATTTCTGTCCCCTGCCTCATTCCCCCCCCTCCCCCAATGGCCTTGGCATAATTTTTTTTCGTGCAGCCGGTCTCCGGTGCCAAAAAGGTTGGTTGGTTGTGCCAAAGATCTCCCATGAAGTTGATAAAAGTGTTAAGACCACCACTGTCTTGTCTGGCCTTAACACTTTCATCACTGTGGTTGGCAGGTCTTACTATTATTCCCTACCTCCTCTGCGCGCAGAGGAAGTGGCATCATTGTAATGGGTCACTTCCTCCCAGCCGCATAGGAGGTAAGAATAGTGACACTGTCTGACAGGATTCCATTTCCAGGGATTGGTTCTGTAAGCAACACCTTATTTTCTGACAGTGCCCCTCCCGAGACTAGACTCTAGATCTGCCCCTGAGTACAGTATGTATAGAGAAGTCTGGCCCAACAAAGTTCTGTAAATGCAACAAAAAAAAAACCTGTCATATGACTCATATTTTGAAATAATAGGCTTTACTTCCAAGTTATCTAAAATGTTCCTTTTCCTGACTAATGCTGAATCAGAACTTGTTGGTTGAATGAATAATGCATACATTGTAGTCACAAGCAATTATCGCACCGCCATATTTAACTTAGGAGTGAACCATATAGGCTGTGTGGTCACAGATCTTTTAAAGCAAATCCAAACTGAATTATTAAAAACAAATATAAACCTTAACATGGTAATGTATTTTCAAAAGTTGCCCATTTTTTATAAATCTGCAGCTTTCATTGAAATAATACCTGGTGATCCTGTCATGAAGGCCCTTGTTTAGGTACTACCTATTAGGAAGTGGCAACTGTCTCCCAACAGTGCTTCTGCAATGTCACCTTATCACATATACCCCTGGAGGAGATCACAAGTGTCATGTGCCGACACAAATTGTGCAGGAATAGCCCACTGTTGTCACTATCAGCAAATCAGTCCCCAGCAATAGTTTGCAGCAAACAATGGAGTGAGTGGATATTTATAGGAAGTGGCTAAAAGAGACTGGAGAAAATCAGCAGCACTGAAATGTTAAGGATAAAAAAACAATATTTTATGGAAAAGATACATGTCAGTTATTTATGATATACCGTGCTTTAGATAAAATTGCCATCCAGATGAGGAATACTGATGTACTTGAAGTACAAAGCTAAACCATGAGGATAAATTTGCAGGATTGTGGTAAAAAAATGCCACATGTAGTTTGCAGAAGCTACATTATAAAACTTACCAAAGGGGAAAATATGTGAAACTATTAGCCAAATCAACTGGCTTCACACCAAGTTTTTCCAGACTAAGATTAAGTGGGTTATTTGTTGCTGACAACTGTGATCTACCAACATGTCCACAATTACCCAGACGTTCACTGCTAGCATTTTTGGGTCAACCATTTTCCACTAGAAATACATGACACACACATGCTAATGGGATACTCCCACCCTAACAAGTTCCAAAGTATATTTAATGTACTGGATGAATAACTTGCCGGAATAGGCAATTTGGTGTCTGTAAGAAAGGTACCTAGAATAACATACCCAGTACTCAAAATCTAAGAGCAAATCAAAGTTGCAGCCTCCTGCATTTCACATCCTTCACAATGTCACATTTATTTTAATGGCTTCAAGGTGTAGGCCACAGCAGGAATGATGACAGTGAAATAAATAAAAGGCACTTAAAGTAATTTCCCAACATAACGCTGAACCTCAGGTATGGAGTTAATTGCATAGGTACATTGGGGAAGCTTGGACCAATGTAAATAGCCATATTCCATACCTGTGGGTCACCTCCCCCTTTCCACCTCATCCAATAAGAGATTCAGTTTCACTCATGGAGAAAAAGGCAAGGTGTTCTGTAAATGGCGTCCATCCTTCTCTGTGGTTACTGTGCAGCAGTACAGCCACTTGACACAGACATCAGCGACATTATAGTAGTGCCGATAACCACAATGATTTCCTGCTTCCACAGGGAGCCCACAGATATGGAGTATGCATACTAACATTGGTCCAAGCTATACAATCCATACCTGGAATTCAGCTTAAAAGCACTGCAGGCTTTGGACAGAGTCCACCACTGGATCAAAAAAACAGTTTACCCTCTAAGTGCTTTTGTACACATTTAAAAATAATATGATCTGCTCTAAAATACGTTTAAAGCACCAACAGTGAAGAGCTTATGAGTACATGTGTTAGTCTACAAATCAATATGTCCCTATGGAACTTTACTAACCCAAAGCTCAAACTATGTGTGGGGCTCAATATCTGCGTGTAGGCAGATGCCTGCTTTATACTGTACTTTTGTGTCATGGTGTTGTGTACCTTTATATATTGGCTGATGCATGTAGGGGGTTAATGTATTCTGTGACATGGTTTCCCCTGCATGTGTGCCACTTCCCATTACGCTAGGGCATATATACAGGGTAACCAACCTCATGGAGAGTTTCAGGTTTGTTAGCTGCATAAATGAGGATCAGTGTATCATGTGATGGGCTTTTCTGACCACATTTCCCCATCCAATGGGACCCGTTCTTTATGGCAACCACGTGCATGGACTATTTGCTAGGACTTCTTAATGCTTAGGGTATGGGCAGCTCCATTGGGGATACTATAGAAAATGTATTCATCACTACTCTATGCACAGCCAATTGTATGCATTGAACAGCCATGTATGTAGGATACTGTTATGCTCTGAAAAGTTGTTGTCAACTGTAAATCATCTATCGATTCAGTAAATGGAGTTTTCATTCTGAAGAGAAGCTGTCTGTGTCATTTATTGGGAAAAAAAGATCAATTGTTAAATAGTGTGTTTTCATGGTGTATTACAAAGAACTGGGGTGAAACTACACTGAACCCTATGGATTATGAAGAAGAGTGTATTGTAGAGCAACAAGCGTAATCTACAGTAGATAACCTTAAAAGTTATTGTCTATTGTGTTGGAAGAGTTCCAGAAGGAGAAGCAGCCAGCTGACAGTGGGAGTGGGGATGGTAGCAGCTGACAAGGATCCTGGTAGTGAGGGAACAGCTTAGCACTTCATGTTCCCCACTTAGTAACAGAGTCTCCATATTGGGACCCACTGCGGTACAGGGCCTGTCCAGGGCCTGAGTCTGGAGTCACGATGTGCAAGGCCTTACAAAGAGAAGGATGGTGGCTTCTCTGTATACCCAAGTGCAGAATCTAGTGACAGGTGCAGAGTTGAAACGTGTGACAAGCTGGGGGGGGGGGGGGGGTTAAGCACCTGCACAGCATTCATTTCTTAAAATGCTTCGGATTCAGTTGTCAGGACAGGTAGGAACAGACCCTATTACAGGCTGAAGAAGAAAGAAGAAGACAGGGTTCTTCTGTAAGGGTGTGCTGCAGTAACTGCATTAAGGCCTCCACCCTGAAAGGGTTAATGCACCCAGAATATATGCTCAGTGTAGCACCCTGGGGTTTAGTCAGGGATGCTCCTCACAAATTTATTTGACAGGAGTAGTTACCCTGGTCAATTGTTAGAGATCCATTGATTTGTCCCTAAGCTTGGCCTGGTTGTACTTTTCTCTTCTACCACTAGGTGGCCAGGCACTTGGTGGTACTAGATATGAGAAGGACAACTCAAGGTCACGTTATGGGTATATGGGATATCTCAGCCAATGGGCAGGGGTTTTCTTGAATCTCTTGGCCTGCTGGGAGAGCCTATATATTCGGGTGGAGTCAGGTGATCTATGTTCTGTGCCACCTGGATGGCTGTCTGGGTGGACGTGTGTCATGTGCCCCGGGCTGCTAGACCGGAGATTGGGCCTATCCTGGAGGCATCTGGCTGCTAGGCTGTGTGAGGGCCTATCCAGAAGTAGGAAAGCAATGCAGGGCTGGGATTGCGGCTGGTGATGGTCCTGCCGGCCGGAGAACCTGTCAGTGGTGGGAGGTAGAAGGGAAGCTGTTGCCACAAAGGGACCAAACATCTTATTACCAGGGACCACAGTGAGTAACTGAAGCAAGTACCGGAGCAGCATTCTAACCGAACTGACAGGCGGTGATCAAGTCAGGGACCCAACCAGCGGAGGTGATGCTTGAGAAGCCTTGTGAGTCAAGCCAGGGACCGAGCCAGGCAGCAGGGGTGAAGCTTGAGAAGTATCTGGAGTGCCAAGCTAGGGACCCAGCAGGGAGTCGTGGGTGACGCTTGAGAGGGATACCACTGCAAGGATGGGAGGAGCTCAAGGGATTCAGAGTCAGTGAATCAGAGGGTCTGGTGAGAGACCAGGAGCTCAGTGTTGAAGAACTACAAGAGGCAGTTGTAGTGAAGCTGAAGGAACTGTTAAGTTTGAGTTAGGAACTGTTAAAGACTGTTGCCATAGGAGACAGCATTCCTGTATGTGCAGATGTGGCGCCTTGCTGGGGCCTTTCCCTGCACGGCTGTCCTCCTATTGAAGTCTCAGTTGGAGTCTGCCAATTGAATCTACAACTATTTAAGGGTGTCCTGGCCCTAACCCTCATTCCCCCATAAAAAAAGGACTGTTAAGAAAAATAACTTTGTCCACCTTGCACCCACTATGCCTCACAACCCACCACATACAGAAGGATGTCAGCTATCTTTGGCCTGGAAAGTTCTCATTAGACTGGATAAGGCAAGAGACCTTGCTACACTCAGTAAGGACTGCTTTGGTGAGAAGTATTCCCCACGCATTTGTCTTTTAATTATGAAATGACAGAACCACTGCCCACAAAGGTTGCAGCATTTGACAGCTAATTGACAGGGTGGGATATAGCATTGTTAAAATAAAGTTCACTGATGGTGGGCCACCAGAGTTACATTGTAGCACCATAGTATTGCTGACCCTTAATATGAAACAAATGATAAGATGGTTTATGCAAGGCAGAGTACCATTTAATATTCTCTTCTAGCTATGATTTCATGGTTATTGTTATTTTTTTGCCTTTCCTGTTGCAGTTGCTTAAAGTGGAGTTGGGCTGTCTCTTTGCTGGATTGGGCCGTTTGCTGAATATGTGGAGATGTCTCTTTGCTGAATATATGGGGATGTCCTTTGTTGGATTGGGCCAACTCTTTGCTGAATATATAGGGATGTCTCTGCTGGATTGGACTTTTTCTTTGCTGAATATATGGGGATGTCTCTTTGCTGGATTGGCCCAATTCTTTGCTGAGTATATGGGTGGGTGCATGGAAGGACTTGGCGGGATGGCCAGTGTGCAGATTCGGTGGGACAGCCAGTGGACGGGCCCTGGGTAATATTGGTGGTCAGACCAGGGGCGCCCAGGCCTAAAGCTGTGTAAGGGGCCCCAACATTTCTGATGGCTGCCCTGCCCTACACCGGCAACTAGTGAACATATTGTTGGCAGGCACCTTGGGTCCAACAATAGTACTGTACATGGGAGTTTTATAACATCCTAGGTTTAGTAACATTTTTTTTTAAATCAGCCCAAGGGACAGTAATTACATTCAGTACAAAGTGTCCTTTGTGCTAGTAGCTGCTGTCTTAATTGAAATTTCTGTCCTTTGCCACCCTTTTCCATACCCTCACAGCAAGATTTCAACAAAGAGAGTAGCCAATAGCGTTAAAGAACATCTATTAAAGTGATACTAAAGGATCGTTTTTTATTTTATTTAAAATAACAAACATGTCATACTTACCTCCACTGTGCAGCTCGTTTTGCACAGAGTGGCCCCGAACATCCATTTCTGGGGTCCCTCGGCGGCTCTTGTGGCTCTTCCCTGCATTAGATAACCCCCTTGGAGAAGTGCTGTCCCGAGGGGGTTACCTTGCGGGCGTGCTCCCAAGTCCAGCATTCGGCGTCCATAGAGGCCGAATGCAAGACTCGGCCCTCCCCCAGCACCTGTGTCATTGGATTTGATTGACAGCAGTGGGAGTCAATAGCTGCGCTGCTATCAATCTATCCAATCAAGAGCCAGGAACCCATGGAGAGAGGGACGGCAGGGAAACGCCAATGGAAATTCGGGGCTCAGGTAAGTAAAACGGGGGGGGGGGGGCTAGGGGGCCGGTAACTGCAAGGTGTTTTTTCACCTTAATACATAGGATGCATTAAGGTGAAAAAACACGAGTCTTTACAACCCCTTTAAGGAACTCAGTCAAGTAATTGCCAGACCTAATTTTTATGAACTTTTAATTTTTATTCCAGTCTACTGACTGGAATGGTACCTGCTGATTGGAAAAAAGCCAACGTAGCACCAATATTTAAAAAAGGGCCAAGATACATACCTGGGAATTACAGACCAGTTAGCCTAACATCAATTGTATGTAAGTTCTTGGAGGGGATGATAAGGGACTATATACAAGATTTTAGTAATGACAACGGTATCATTAGCAGTAATCAGCATGGATTCATGAAGAATCGTTCTTGCCAAACCAATCTATTAACCTTCTATGAGGAGGGGAGTTGCCATCTAGATAAAGGAAGGCCCGTAGACGTGGTTTATCTGGATTTTGCAAAAGCATTTGATACAGTTCCCCATAAATGTTTACTGTACAAAGTAAGGTGAGTACATGGATTGAAAACTGGCTACAGGGGCGAGTTCAGAGGGTAGTGATAAATGGGGCGTTTTTGGATAGGTCTGGGGTGGAAAGTGGGGTCCCCCAGGGCTCTGTCCTGGGACCTATCCTATTTCATTTATTCATAAACAATGTGGAGGATGGGATAAACAGCTCAATCTCATTATTTGCGGACGATACTAAGCTAAGCAGGGCAATAACTTCTCGGCAGGATGTGGAAATCTTGCAAGAAGATCTGAACAAATTAATGCGGTGGGCAACTACATGGCAAAAACACAAGGGGAAAGGCGCCTCTGGGTGTAGTATGAAAAACAATTTATTAAAAGCTAATGTGCAAACAACTCACATTTGGATGATTAAAAGACAGCATGTGGTAAAAGGAAGAGATGATCCATCATAAGAACAGTCCGTCAGGTCAGTCACAATAGCCTCTGCTGGCTTGCCGTGCATGTGGCTTGCTGTACACCGCTGAAGC
Organism: Aquarana catesbeiana; assembly: GCF_042186555.1. Lineage (NCBI taxonomy): Eukaryota > Metazoa > Chordata > Amphibia > Anura > Ranidae > Aquarana > Aquarana catesbeiana. Next base: position 605,968,038 of record NC_133326.1, on the reverse strand, counting down.
CGGCCGCGGTGGTGATGAGATTCAAAACGAGGCCAGGAACTCTTCTCCTCGTGTGTTCAGACTAAACTAGCAAAACACGCATGGCAAGCCAGCAGAGGCTATTGTGACTGACCTGACGGACTGTTCTTATGATGGATCATCTCTTCATTTTACCACATGCTGTCTTTTAATCATCCAAATGTGAGTTGTTTGCACATTAGCTTTTAATAAATTGGTTTTCACACTACACCCAGAGGCGCCTTTCCCCTTGTGTTTTTTCCTTGAGATCCTGGAGCTTGGTTTCAGTTCTTTTGGAAGGCAGCCCTGGTTGTGGATCCCATACCACTAGTCTGTTCCCCCATGTTCCCAACATAGACTGTCATGGACTAATATATCATTCACCTTCCTTCCAATATAACATTATATATACCTATAGAATTTGTGTTTAACATCTGCCAATCATGATGGTTTTTCCAGTTTTTGCACCTTTACTTGCGTATGGCAACTACATGGCTAATGAGGTTTAATGTAGAAAAATGTAAAATAATGCATTTGGGTGGCAAAAATATGAATGCAATCTACTCTACTATACACTGGGGGGAGAACCTCTGGGGAATCTAGGAGTGAAAAGGGCCTGGGGGTCCTAGTAGATGACAGGCTCATCAATGGCATGCAATGCCAAGCTGCTGCAAGCAAAGCAAACAGAATACTGACATGCATTAAAAAGGGGATTTACTCCAGAGATAAAATGACAATTCTCCCACTCTACAAGACTCTGGTCCGGCCGCACCAGGAGTATGCTGTCCACTTCTGGACACCAGACCTCAGGAAGGATGTACTGGAAATGGAGCGAGTACAAAGAAGGGCAACAAAACAAATAAAGTGTCTGGAGGACCTTAGTTATGAGGAAAGGTTAAGAGCACTAAACTTGTTCTTTCTGGAGAAGAGACGCTTGAGAGGGGATATGATTTCAATGTACAAATACCGTACTGGTGACCCCACAATAGGGATAAAGCTTTTCCGCGAAAGGGAATTTTATAAAATTAGAAAATTAAAAATTAGAAGAAAAACTGTTTAACCTTAAACTACGTAGAGGGTTCTTTACTGAAAGAGCGGCAAGGATGTAGAATTCTCTTCCACAAGCAGTGGTTTCAGCAGGGAGCATCGATAATTTAAAAAAACTATTAGATAAGCACCTGAACGACCACAACATACAGGGATATACAATGTAATACTGACATAAAATATGGGGACTTGCAAACTCATTACAAGTAAGCTGTAAATGACTAGCAAACAAGTGTCAGAATGACTTATCTCGATACTTGTTCTAGGTCAAGGACAGCGAGGTGGCAAAGGTACTAGCATTCCCAAAAGGAAAGGTCAGCAATAGCAACCTACATAATTCTCTCATGGTATGTGTACTTTAAATAGTTGGACTTAGAGACTGGCGCTAAAAGCCCTCAAAAGCAGCAAGTCCTTATGTTTGCCCACAGAACCAAGCAACCAATAGCCACAGGAAGACCTACAAATAGTGGGGGAGCCACCCTGTAAGCAGGAAAGCATGTGGGGCTTTTATTAAGGAGCAGTATGGGGGGAAGAGGAACTAAAGTGCATATTTGACTTTAGGTCCGCTTGTATGATTATTTTCATCATTATCATTGTCTGTTTGAGTATTTGCTCCCATCAGGACTCGAGTGTCCAGCATTTGTGGGTCATTGCTGATCTTGCTAATTCAAAGAATGTATACTGTGTTACTGACTGTAGAATGACAGTCAATTTAATGCTCTGTATGGCATGTGTAATTTCTAATGGCTACAACAATGAAAGAATGGCTTCCCAAAGTTACTCCTACATCTAGGAGATGACACCCACGGTGATTCATTAAAGTATTTACAAAACTAGCACTACGGATGTATTAGAAAGTTCTGTGCCAAATTCATGAAAGCCATGTGACTTCAGAACCACGCAAAAATTGATTTCTTATATGCGATACTTGTACATTCTGGTGCTAGGACTGCAAAAAAATCAAAAACACAGATTAAGAAATACTGATAAAAGAAAAGCAGAGTTAAATAAGACTTCTTCTATGTTGGAGTAATGGTGTCATACGTGTAAGTATTGTGTCTGAGCCAATATTCTGTCTGAAGCCATTTGGCAACAGATTCATATACACCTCACAGAGAGTTACATGAATGTTGCACAGATGAGAGATAGATTTTTAGTAACTTTGTATGACAATCTATGAATTCCAGAGACTAGTTTTATAATTTTCCTACATATACAGGATGATGTCACATTGCATAACATTACTGCCTATTTATTAGACTGATATTTCCTATAGCTTGTAGACCAGGAGTCAGAGAATGACAAATCCCTCCTGAGACAGGTGAGTGACTTTGTGCCATATTGCCTGTAAGGCGATGTCAGAAAATTAAGCAGGAACATCACAAAGGAAACCACAGATCTTGGCATGTGCTGTCAGCATTTTTCCTTAGCAAAGGTAGAAATCATGGAGAAAGGAGATAACTGGCAGATATACAAGCATCATTCATCACTCATATATAAGGGATGACACTGTGCAATGTGTCATCATTCCTCAGTGAACTGAATTCAGAATTCCAGACAGTGACAAGCCCCGCAGAAGTAATGGTCTGTCTGTGGCTATGACCTGTGATTCCTCCAGCCCTACAATCCTTTGAAAATCCCTGGGGTTGCATTTTTATATTTAATTCTGTATGGTACTCTAATTAAACTCCAATTAAAATTGCACCCTAAGCCAAATGTACTAAGTGATCAAGTGTATCATCCTTTATTCATTAATATACAGATCTAGAGCAACCATTCTCAACCACGGTTCCAGTACTTGTTAGAGGTTCCTTGAGCTGTGGTTGAGTGACCTCTCATCTGATGGTGGCTGCATAGTTCTAGGGACAGTGCCATCTGACAGAACCACTAGCAAGACACTTAGTCCTCATGCACATGGACGTTTTTACAGCCGCGTTTTTGAGCGTTTTTTACAGCTTAAAAACGCCTGTCTATGTTAGTCTATGGATTCATGCCCACCTAGACGTTTTTGAGCTGCAAATGGCCTAGGCGTTTTTAAGCTGTAAAAAAAACCCAGGACCAGTGCGTTCCGGGGCGCGGCGCTAGAGCTGTAAAAACGTGAAACGCGGAAAAACGCGGAAAAACGCGCAAAAACACGAATGCAAAACGCGGTAAAAATCGCGTTTTTAACGCCAGTTTTTCCAGGCGTTGAACCTAGCTTTACAGCTCGTTTTTTAAAACGTCCATGTGCATGAGGACTTACTATCGTTTTAGTTGTCTGTAGGGGTGGCATTCTCACCACCACTGTAAGGGGGGAATTCTTCCTACTGACCAGTGGCGGCTAGTGCTGTATATTTTGGGGGGGCAAACAAGACACCCGTTGCTACTGCCCCCTACGGTCACTCGCGCTCGCTCAGTGCTCTGCGCCCGGAGCCGCCCCTTTTTTTAAGCTAATTGTCATGGTTATGTAATAGAGTTTGTCTGTTAGATTACCTATCACCATGTGTTCATCTCTAGAGACCAGCCAACTTTCACCTGACTGATTTTATAACCTCTCCTCTAGCGTGGCTCCACCCCAGCTCCTATCAGAGAACTCTATATTAACCTGTGCACTGCAGGCCAGCCCTGCTGATCAGCCTTTGTGTGTTTGGCTTCCTGTTTCCTGCTTGCCGTGTGCTCTACGTTTGTTTTCTGTTACCGACCTTGGCGTGTTCTCAACTATTCCTGTCTGCTCGTGACCCTGACCTTTTGGTGTGTCCCCGACTATTCCTGTTTGCCTGTGACCCTAAACCTTTGGTGTGTCTCTGTTGTCCTTGTCTGCTTGTGGCCATGACCTTGGCTTATTCCCTTACTATCCCTATCCTCCTGTTGCCTACTGTGGGCATGAGTTGGGGGACCCTGGGGGTTGCGACATGGAGCCAGTTGCAGCCCAGTCCATCCTCACCACTAAAGGCTCTGGTGAACACCTGCTGGCTCTTAGACTCCGCGCCCTAGGGAAACTTACGCTCTAACCTCGGTGGGACCTGTGTTGGTGTTCCAGCGGCCCTGCCTTCCTTACCACCCTGACTCCCATCCGCAGCAGTTAGCCGTAGGGTCCACTACCTTGCGGTGCACCCCTGATCCCAATGGTGTGCACCTGTCACCTAGCCTCAGGTGACCTGACATTAATTAGTTCCTTAGGCTCTAATCATGTGCTTCAAAAAAATTGAAATATATGTAGATTAGGGGTTGGGCGCATGGATTAGGGGGCGGGGGCCCATGCGCCCCTAATGGATGGGCCACCACTGCTACTGAACATTAATGTAAGGGGCATTCTTATGACCTCCAATAAATTATTTTTAGCAGGTTCCCAAAGACCTGAAAATGATTTCAACGGTTTCTCTGGGGGTAAAAGTTGAGAGATCAAGAGTTACTGTTTACATTATGTTCCAAACTCACACTGATCTGTACTTAAAGTGTATGACACACTGACAGAGAAGTTCTCTTATTTGCTACTTTATTTAAAAATTTACCATTCAGTGTTTTGTTACATTTGATTGATATGTACAAAACTGCTTGACCCTTGATAGTATGGCCCTGCTAGAAATTTACCAAGATTGTAATTTCCTGTGCACTCTTCAATGCTATCTTAAAGCAATTGTAAATTCTCATTTTTTTAAAAGAGAAAAAAAGAAAAATACATGTTATACTTCCCTGCTCTCTGCAGTGGATTTGCACAGTGCAGCCCGGATCCTCCTCTTTTCAGGTCCCTCTTCATTGCTCCTGGCCCCTCCCTCCTGTCAAGTGCCCCCACAGCAAGCAGCTGCAGCTCCGTGTGTCCATTCAGACACGGAGCTGAAGTTCGGCCCCGCCCCCTCTCTCTCCTGATTAGCTTACTGACTTTGACAGCAGTGGGAGCTAATGGCACCACTGCTGTTTCTCAGCCAATCAGGAGGGAGAATCCCGGACTCGTGGACTCATGGACATGGCTGGATAGAGATGGGCTCAGGTAAGTATGCATTAGATAAAAAACCTTCTGACTTTACAACTCCTTTAAGCAGTATTATCATCCCTGGAGGGGCAGAGCAGAGAGTGGAGGGGGAGAACTGAGCGATCAGCCGACAGGGGGACAGATTCAGCAATGGATCGATGCTGCATCCACCTAGGTGTGTATAAATGTTTGTTTTTTAATAAGTCCATACTTCTGTATTATGGCAGGCTTAGCAGCAGATATATTGCGCCCCAACCATGCACCGCAAAGTAAAGTTATGTGTGTGTAAAGTAGCAATAATTGATCACTTATGTTTCCTCCGTTATGTCCTCTGCAGTGTCTAGCTGTAGCTCTTCTTGCTGTGCCACCTGAGATGCTGGACAGCTCCCTGTCTAATGCCTGATCAATCTTGCTATGTACCTTGAACTCTTTGCTCCTCCCTGAACTTCCTGATTTAAGCCATGTCTCTGCACTTCCTTTTTGCCAGATTATTGTGCCCTCTCCAGCCAATATCTTGCTCCTTTCACTCCTGCTGCCATCCATATCTTCACTACCACACATTACCAACCTTTGCCTTGTTTCTTGACTATGCTTACACTTGATCACAACCTACAACCACTTGTTACCAACCTTCGGGTTGTTTACTGACTGTGCTTCTGCTTAATCCCTACTTACTATACCTACTACTGGACCACTGCCATTACAGCGGTTTTCTTAATCAGTGTTGTATGCATTTACTTCTGAGAAAGAGAAGGCATGGTTTGTGTCAGGAGTGGGATCTGAACCCACAACCTTTCCTGTGTCCAGCATTAGCTCTCCTTGCTGAGCCACCTAAGATGCTGAACAACATCCTCTCTGAACCCTTGTCTTGTAATCTTGTCTTGTACCTTGTTTTTGGTAAACTTTGAACTCCTTGCTCCTCCCATGAAGTTTCTATTTAAGCCATGCCTTTGCACTTCCTGTTTGCCTAAGGACTGTGACCTGGTACTAACACGCAACAAAACCCATCTCCACCATCAGGAGCTCTGGTGAATAACGATTTGTGCTTAGAGCCCGCACCTTTGGTGAGCCCGCTTCATCCACCAGGGTGTCCTGCTTGTGTACTTATCCACCTGGTTGGTGGGAGCCTCTCTACTGCTACAGCTACTGGTCCCTGAGCCTGACTCCTGACCGTGACAGAATTATCTGGCCCAAACATGAAGGCAACTATAGCAAATGCTGTGGCTCCTTTGAGGTGGCAAATTGCAGAGCTGCAGGGATTCAGTGTTATCTACCAAGAAAATTTTGCTGAACTGAAAAGGTGGTGAAAGGGCAATGGGAGGAAATCCATGTTCTGCAGAATTGCTTGACTTACGTTCCAAAGATTATGCTAATGCACATATGCCTCTTACACTTAAGTTCAATATAAGCTGTTAACATTACAGAGGTTTTCTTAACCTCTTCAGCCCCGGACCATTTGGCTGGCCAAAGACCAGAGCACTTTTTGCGATTCGGCACTGCGTCGGTTTAACTGACAATTGCGTGGTCATGCGACGTGGCTCCCAAACAAAATTGACGTCCTTTTTTCCCCACAAATAGAGCTTTCTTTTGGTGGTATTTGATCACCTCTGCGGTTGATCAAATACCAGATGGTGCCCAGCAGACCCTACTGCAGCGGCCCAGGTGGAGCAGACAAGCTAAAGGGCAATGTAAGTGGCACCCCTAGGCCTCCCAAACAACTAGGGACATGCTGTACTATGCCCAGAAGCTGTCTGCCCCGGAAGGCCAGTCAGCTCCAGAGGACTGTGAGGTTTCTCCTGTTTCTGACCCTGTGTATTCTGATAGAGCAACTATGTGCGTGGAGGGGGAAGTGGCAGAGGGGATGCCTGACATCATTACTGACCCTGAGGATATGTGTTCTGATGACTTGCCACAACCCTCTCTCAGTGAAATCCCGCATGCTGTGCATAAATGCACAGCTTCAGTTGATGATCTAAAGGAAAGGTTTGGAGGGATGCGTGAGGAGGTGTTCCTCTGTAAGGACCTACAAAAAATACGGGAGCGCACAACTGTGGCTGAGGGCAGAATTAGTGATCTTGAGGACCAGCTCCCACTTCTTGCCAGAGACGCCAGAACAGCAACTCAACAATTTGCTGCTGCCAATGCCAAGGTAGAAAATTGTCTCCATCGCAATAACGTCTCCGTATTGTGGGGTTGCCAGAGAAGGTGGAGGGCTATGACCCCACTACCTTTGTTGAGCAATGGCTGCTGGAGTTGTTCGGCAGGGAGGCCTTCACCTCCGTCTTTGCAGTAGAGAGGATCCACCACACACCACTGTCTCCTGGAAACCAATCTCGCTCCATGCTGGCCCGTATGCTAAACTACAGGGACCGAGAGATCATCCTGCAGTTGGCTAGAGAAAAAGCAAACATCTAGTATAATGGAGCGAGGGTCTCCTTTTACCTGGATTTTTCAGCGGAGGTCCAACATAAGAGGGAAAAATTTGAGGATCTGAATGCATCTTCAACTGTCCTACACTATTTTGTACCCTGCCAGGCTGAGAGTCACAGCCAAGGGCAAACCCACTTCTTTGATTCTGCTTCTGATGCAGTTTCTTGGCTGGACCACAACAAGCAAAGCCTGCGAAACTGTCACACTGATGTGGACGAGGGCTGATATCTCTTCACTATGCTTCATGCTGAGCATACTTTCTATGCTGCTGGAGGGCCATTTGCTAATCCTGAAAATGCAAGCTAGGAATACTTAAAAGTTTTTTTTTGCTACCCATAGTTTATGAGGGTCGGCCGTCTCTCCGAAACCAAGTCACGTTTGTTTGACTCAATTTGTCATGTTGACAGAACCAGTTATGGTGATTTTTGTTTGGTCAGTGCTCTGAGGAAGAGGGGATGTTCCCCTTGAAACGCATCAGCCAGCAGTGACCTTTGTGAGCTCTTCCGGCACCTCCGGTGGGCTCTGTTGTTCCCTGACTGCATGCTGTGATTGGAAGATTGTTTTCACACACTTGAGATCTTCTTCTACTATTGTTTGTAAGTAGTTTCTTTTTATCATTAGTTTTAATAAAATTCATCCAAAAGATAATGCACATGGCTGGTGCACCCTTTTTTTTCCTTCTCGTTGTCTGCTAGGATCCCCCATCCTTGAGGGCAGCAAGGCCTGTGTTCATACACCGCTTGTTCGGCCACACGCTTGTGCGCAGGAGCAATTTTCTTTGTTAATAGTTTCTTTTGGCTCTATGATGAGCATTGTGGTGCACTTTACCCTCTCCGCCTGTCTGGTGGATATATAGAGGCAATTGATGGTTCACCTTTATTTTGAAGACCAGTTGCCCATGGAATGGTTTCCCTGGTACTTCGATTTGAGGCTGAGCATCGTGGGACTAAAGACTGGGGAGCACAGAATGTACAAATGATGTCCCCCCATTGCGAGGAACATTGTAGAGAACCTTGTCGAACAAGTTCTTGACTGATCAAGGAATCACAAATTGATATGGTAACTACCCAGTCATATGACAACCTGCCTCCACAATACCATGAGTTCTGGGATGCCTGTGATAAAAAGAATGCTGATCAAATACCTCCTCATCACCCATATGACTGTCCCCCTGAACTGCTTCCAGGAGCAGAAATACCTTTTTCGGTCACCTTTTCAATCTGTCAGAACTAAACTAAAGAGTTAAAGGTGCTCAGGGAGTGGCTTGATGAGAAATGTGTCTGTGCATCGATTACAGGGATTAAAATCACTATGAAAAACCGTTATCTGCTTCCCTTAATTGCTGAAATGTTGAAAAGACTCTGTTCTGACAAAGTCATTACAAAACTAGACTTACAGGGGGAATATAACCTTGTCCTCATTCATCAAGGAGATGAATGGAGAACTGCCTTTAGAACTAGATAATGGGCATTTAAAGTCCTTGGTTATGTCCTTTGGCCTTTGCAACTCTCCTGAAACTTTTCAACACTTCATCAGTTGTTTTTTACGATCTGTTAGACCAATTTATGATTGCATATCTGGATGATATTCTCATCTTTTCTGATAACTCGGAGGAGCATTGCAAGCATGTTTTCACTGTCTTTGAAAGATTAAAGTGATACTAAAGCTTTGTTTTTTTGTTTGTTTTTGTTTTAAATAACTAACACGCCTATAATTACCTGCACTGTGCAATGGTTTTGCAGCATCCTCTTCTTCTGGGGTCCCTCACCGGTGCTCCAGGCCCTCGTCTTCATCAGGTGCCCCCAGAATGCAATAAGGTGAAAAACCTTAAGTCTTTAGAACCACTTTAATCACCCCAATACCAGGCACTTTCACTCCCTTTCTGCCCAGGCCAATTTTCAGCTTTCACCGCTGTCACACTGTGAATGACAATTGCGCGGTCATGCAACGCTGTACCCAAATAATTTTTTTCATAATTTTCTTCCCACAAATAGAGCTTTTTTGGTGGTATTTAATCACTGATTGTTTTTTTATTTTTTGCTAAAAAAATGAAAAAAGACCAAAAATGTTAATAAAACAGTTTTTCTTAGTTTCTGTCAGAAAATGCTGTAAATAAGTAAATTTCTCTCCTTCACTGATGGGCATTGATGGGTTGTCACTGATGGGCACTAATAGGTGGCACTGATATGCATCACTGATGAGCATTGTTAGGCTGCACTAATGGGCACTGATAGGTGGCACTGGTGGGCACTGATAGGTGGCACTGATGGGCACTGATAGGCGGCACTTATGGGCACCAATAGGTGGCACTACTGGGCGGCACAGATGGGCAGGCACTGATGGCACTGAAAGGCAGCACTGATTGGACACAGAGTGGCATCATTGATGGGCACAGAGTGGCATCATTAATGGGCACAGAGTGGCATCATTGATGGGCACTTTTGGAGCTGCATTGTAACCAGGGCACTGATGATCAGCACCCTGATTACCTATACACTTCTCCCTTGTGAGGAGATGCCACTGATCGGCTTTCCTCACCTCAGACTCTGTCAGTGTGAGGCGAGGAGAGCCGATAAATGGCATCGCCTTATTTACATGTGACCGGCTGTCATTGGACACAGCTGATCACATGGGTAAAGAGCTGCGGCCACGGCTCTTTGCCGACATCAGGGGTTGCGCCATGTCCCAGGCAGGCACCAAATGCGGCTAAACTGGGCGCCGTCGTATGACGTCATAATTTGTGACAACCCAGTCACCTTTCTGTTAAAACTTCCTGACAGTATGAAGACCCTGTTTTTCATGTATCACTACTGAAGAAGAATTTGTGGTTGAAAGAATTCTTAATCCCAGGATCTTTAGGAACAAAATTATCTGATTCAAAGGGAAGGTTATGGACCAGAAGAAATATCTTGGGAACCTAAGGAGAACGTTTATGCTTCCATATTGACAAAAGAGTTTGAGCAGAAGTCTCTTCGCAAACCTGGCCTGAAGACATTCATTGGTCGCCTGTCAGGAACCATACAGACGAAGACAGGAAATGCAGTAAAAATCACACCTTTTAATAAAATGGTAAAAATGATACAACTGGTAAACATAGTCAAAACATAGCCAGGGTTCGGTAGACAAATGTCTTCAACAGGTACACTGCAGAGAGTTTCTAGATATGTTGACCAAGGCGAAGGCATTGAAGAAATGAACCAGGCAGTTCAACTAGCCAGAAGGGGCTGGCTGTGGGCTTGACTGATGAGCAGGAGATGATCAACAGGTGAGCCATTGTGGAACAAGTACTGGCAATTGACTGACAGCTGAGCAACCTGAGCACAGAAAAGGGAGGGCTGAGAGCCCAGCCTTGACAGTACCCCCTCCTCAATGACCCCTCCCCCTCAGAGGACCACCAGGTTTCAGAGGAAAATGTCTATGGAAAGCATGGAGGAGGACAGGAGCATGTATGTCCGAGGATGAGACCCAAGAGTGTTCCTCCGGACCATACCCTTTCCAATGAACCAGGTACTGTATGCACCCAAAGAACCTACGGGAGTCAGTGATCCATTGTATCTCATACTCCTCATGGTTCTAGACCTGCACCGGATGAGGATGTGGTACAGAAGTGGTGAAGCGGTTGAACACCAAAGGTTTTATAAAGGAGACATGAAAAACATTAGAAATACATATGTGTTAATATGTTAGAAGGAAGGTCTAATGCGTAATCCACTGGGTTCATCCTACGGAGAATACGGAAAGGCCCAATAAATCCTGGTGCCAGTTTCAGTGAGGGAAAACGGAGTCGGAGGTTATGAGATGACAGCCAGACCCTCTCCCCAACCTAGTAGGAAGGCGCAGGTAGGCATCGGTGGTCAGCATGGTGTCTGTACCTCTCACTGGCACATTGCAAGGACTCTTGGATCTGCACCCAAGTGGAACAAAGATCATGGAGATGCTCCTCTAATGCAGGAATTCTTTGAAGAACAAATGAGTCAGGCAACATGGATGGTTGGAAACCACAATTCGCCTAAAAAAGGAGACAATCGGGAAGCGCTATTGTGAGCAAACTCTGCCCAGGGTCTGTCCAGTGGTTATGGTGGTCAGAAATATAGCAGTGTAGAACTGCTCCAAGGCTTGGTTGGCTCATTCTGTGGCCCCATTGGACTGCAGGTGATACACAGAGGAGAAGGAAAGCTGAATTCCTAACTGTGCACAAAAGGCTTGCCAAAACCTAGAGACAAACTGGGTACCCCTGTCAGAGATAATAACTTTGGGTAGCCCGTGTAACCAAAAGATCTCCCAAGCAAAAATGGATGCCAGTTCTTTGGATGTGGGCAACTTCTTTAGTGGAATACAATGTGACATTTTTCGAGAATCGGTCAACCACCAAAAGAATAACTGTGTTGCCCTGGGAGTTGGGTAACTCCACAATAAAATCCATAGACAGGTGGGTCCAAGGCTTCTTCCATTGGGTATGGGTTGTAGGAGGCCCATTTGAAGGTGTCATGGTGTCTTACTCTGTGCACACACGGAACAAGCGGCTACAAAGGCGGTTACATCAGCACGGAGACTAGGCCACCAGAATTGTTGAGAAAGAGCCCAAATGAGTTGATTCTTCCCTGGATGGCCGGCCGCCTTGGGAGAATGGTAAGTCTGGAGCAAAGCAGTATGGAGATTCTCAGGGACAAAGCAGCGGTCACCAGGTTTCGTGGGAGGAGACTTGATCTGAGCGGCAAGAATTCTGTCATCCAGAGTTGAAGTGAGACTGGTGCTTACAATAGCCAGAATGTGATCAGGAGGTATTACAGGAACAGGCACCGACTCAATCTTGGAAGCGGTGGAAAACTATTGCGACAATGCGTCAGCCCTTACGTTCTTGGTACCGGGTAAGAATGAGAATGTAATTGAAGCTTGACAGAAAAAGGGCCCACTGTGCTCATCTGGGAGATAAGCGTTTAGCCTCAGACAAGAATGTGAGATTCCTTATGGTCAGTCAAAATGAGGACCGGCACAGTGGTACCTTTGAGGAGATGTCTCCATGTCCCCAATCTCGTAATTGCATTCCGCATGAGACAGTGTCTTACAAAAGTAGCCACAAGGATGCATAGCGCTCTCAGAGATAGAACATTGAGACAGAAGATTCTAGTCTCAGATGCATCAACCTCAAGAATGAAGGGTAGCGTAGGATCAGGATGTGCCAGCACAGGAACTGAAACAAAGGAAGCCTTGAGAGACTCAAAGGCTTTAATGGAATCCGGAGACCAATTCTGTGGGTTACTGTCCTTTGTGGTCATATCAGTCAGGGGTTTGACCAGAGAAGAGAAGTTCCAAATACATCTCCGATAATAATTGGCAAAGCCAAGAAAACATTGTAACAAACGTAGATCTACGGGTCGAGGCCACTGTAGAACTGCAGATAATTTCTCTGGGTCCATCGAAAAACCGGCAGTAGCAATGTCATAACCCAGAAATTTAACCTGTTCACGATGGAACTCGCACTTTTCCAACTTACAATACAGGTTATTACCTCTCAGCCTCTGTAGCACACAGGAGACATCTGTGTGGTGGCTCTCTAGGGATTTAGAATATATGGGAATATCGTTGAAATAAACCACCACACATTGCTGCAACATATCTCGGAGGACATCTTTGATGAACTCCTGAAAAACTGCAGGAGCGTTGCAAAGACCAAACGGCATTACGAGAAATTCGTAATGTCCTGTCCTGGTGTTAAACACAGTTTTCCATTCATCCCTCTCCTTGATCCTCACAAGATGCCACAGTATGCCCTTCTCAGATCGAGCTTCATGAAAACCGTTGTTCCTTTGAGGCGGTCAAATAATTCTGTAATCAACGGAATCGGGTAGGCGTTCTTAATCGTGATGCGATTGAGACCCCTATAATCGATACAAGGTCTCAGTTCACCACTCTTCTTCTTCACAAAGAAGAAGCCAGCAACAGCAGGGGACAAGGATTTGCGGATGAACCCTCGAGAAAGTGCAGCAACATAGTCCTCCCAGACAGACAAAGCAGGCTATGGGGAGGCATAGCACCAGGTTGAAGGTCAATTGCGCAATCATACGACTGGTGTGGAGGCAAACTACCGGCTTGACCGCTAAATTTGCGGTACTTCTCTGGCAGGGAGGAGATGGAGGAGGTGCACAAGACCTTAGCCACTTTCCGAAAACATGTCTTACTGCATTGTGGCGACCAGGAAAGAACCTCAGCATGAAGCCAATCAAAAGAGGGGTTGTGCCTCTGTAACTAAGGATAACCAATAACCACTGGATAATGAGCAGAGGAAATGACTTGAAATTGGATTATGTCATGGTGAAGAGCCCCTTTGGCCATGGTCAACGGAACAGTCTCATGAGTTACATGGGCAGGCTGTAGAGTTCTCCCATCAATAGCCTCAATGGCAAGTGGAGTGGCACGAAGCTGCAGTGGAATCGAGTGCTTAGACACATAGGCACTGTCTATGAAGAGGCCTGCAGCCCCAGAGTCGATTAGAGCCTGTGTATCGATGAACAACTCAGACCACAAAAGGGTAACCGGAACTAAAGGCTTATCCTTCAAGGTAACTGGGGACGTAACAACGCCACCTAAGGTCTGTCCCCTACAAGACCTCAGGCGCAAGCGTTTCCTGGACGGGTAAGGACAAGCCTTCAAAAAGTGACCTGCCTGGCCACAAAGGCTGCGTGGGTTCTAGTTCATTGGCAGACTCGGTGTCAGAAACCATGAAATCAGAGACAGAAGTACAGTTAAATCACACTTGTTTAATAATAAAAGTAAAAAGAGCAAACGTAGTCAAAACATTCAGTAACCGGAACGTATAGTCAGCCAAGCAGAAGTCAGGGATCAAAGTAGTGGAACAGCAAGCAGGATCTGGAGCCAGAAGCGATGTCAGCAAAGCCAGACTTTAAACAGGAACTCAGGAGATAGTTTCTTATGATGTGACCAAGGCGAAGGCCGAGCTCCTCTGGACTGGATGGCTTAAGTAGGCAGGACTGACGAGCAGGATCATCAACAGCTGGGTAACTGTGGAGAGAGATGGGAGCTGGCAATTAGTCGACAGCTGAGTGGCCAGTTCAGAGAAGGAAGAGCTGAGCCCAGCCCTGACAGTACCCCCTCCTCAACGGCCCCTCCCCCTCGGAGGACCACCAGGCTTGAGGGGAAAACGTCTATGGAAATCACGGAGGAGGACAAGGGCATGTACATCCAAGGATGAGACCCAAGAGCGTTCCTCCAGACCGTACCCTTTCCAATGCACCAGGTACTGTATTCACCCACGGAACCTACGGGAGTCAACAATGGACTGTACTTCATACTCCTCATGGTTCTCAACCTGTACAGAGTGAGGACGTTGAGACAGAAGGGCGCCAACACCAATCTCAGAAGCATCAACCTCAAGGATAAAAGGTAACCTAGGATCAGGATGTGCCAACACAGGAGCAGAAACAAAGGCAGCCTTGAGACTCTCGAAGGCCTTAATGGACTCCGAAAACCAACTCTGTGGGTTACCGTCCTTTCTGGTCATATCAGTCAGGGGCTTGACCAGAGACAAGAAGTTACAAATAAACTTCAGATATTAGTTGGCAAAGCCCAGGAAACGCTGCAGAGGACGTAATTCCACGGGTCAGGGCCACTGTAGGACTGCCGAAAGTTTCTCTCGGTCCATTGAAAAACCAGCAGTGGAAATGACATAGCCCAGGAATTTAACCTGTTCACGATGGAACTCACACTTCTCCAGTTTACAATAGAGATTGTTCTCTCTTAGTTTCTGAAGCACACGACAGACATCTGTGTGGTGGCTCTCCAGGGACTTGGAAAATATGAGGATATCATCGAGATAAACCACCAAACATAACTGCAACAAATCTCAGAGGACATTGTTAATAACGTCCTGGAAAACTGCTGGGGCGTTACAAAGGCCAAAAGGCATTGCGAGGTACTCATAATGGCCTGTTCTGGAATAAACGCAGTTTTCCTCTCGACGCCCTCCTTAATCCTCACGAGATTGTATGCCTCTCTCAAATCAAGCTTCGTGAAAACCGTTGCTCCCTTGAGTATGTCTAATAACTCTGTAATCAATGGAATCGGATAGGCATTCTTAATCGTGAAACGATTAAACCCCTATAATCAATACAAGGTCTCAGTTCACCGCTCTTCTTCTTCACAAAGAAAAAACCAGCACCAGCAGGAGACGAGGATTTGCAGATGAAACCTCGAGAAAGTGCGTCTGCAACATACTCCTCCATGGCCTTATCCTCCAAGACCGACAAAGGGTAAACCCGGCCATGATGGGGTATGGCACCAGGTTGAGGTCAATTGCGCAATCATACGGCCGGTGTGGAGGCAAACTACCGGCTTGACCTTTGTCAAAGACTTCACTAAAATTGCGGTACTCCTCCGGCAGGGAGGAGAGTGAAGAGATGCACAGGACCTTGGCTACCTTCTGGAAGCATGTCTCACTGCATTGTGGTGACCAGGAGAGAACCTCAGCACGGAGCCAATCAAAAGAGGGGTTGTGCCTCTGTAACCAAGGATAACCAATAACCAGCGGAAACTTAGGTGAGTACCTTGGAATTGGATTATCTCATGGTGAAGAGCCCCTACAGCCATGGGCAACGGAACCGTCTCATGAGTCACATGGGCAGGCTGTAGAGGTCTCCCGTTAAAAGCCTTAATGGTAAGTGGAGTGTCACGCAGCTACAGCGGAATTGAGTGCTTTGATACAAAGGCAGCATCAATGAACAGGCCTGCAGCCCCAGAGTCGATTAGAGCCTGTATCTCGATGGACGACTCAGCTCAAGAAAGGGTGACCGAAACCAGAGGCTTATCCATCTGGATAACTGGGAACGAAACAATGCCACCTAAGGTCTGTCCGTGACAGGACCTCAAGGTTCGGGCGTTCCCTGGACGGGTAGGACAAGACTTGGCCACAATAAAGGCACAATCTCTCCCTCCTCCTAAAGGTTCTCTCATCCGCAGAGAGACACGTGAAGCCCAAGTGCATGGGTTCATCCTCACTGACCGACTCGTACCAGGAGGCATGAGAGGTGAGGGAGGCACGGGTGGGACTGCAAAGCTCAGAGGCAAACGTACAGGAGACTCCCGCAAGCACTCCTTAAAAGAGAGTCTTTCTCTGAGTCTGGAGTCAATGAGTATGGCAAACATGATCAACTTCTCCAGCTCAGTGGGTATATCTCAGGCTGCTATCTCATCCTTGATGGAATCCGAGAAACCATGAGAAAAAGCAGCCACGAGGGCCTCATTGTTCCAAGCGACCTCTGCTGCCAGAGTACGGAATTCAATGGCTTAGTCGGCAACAGTTCTCATACTCTGAGGGACATGAGGCACTTGGCAGCAGAAGTGGAGCGTGTGGGAACGACATATACCCTTTTGAAGGAAGCCACAAACTCAGGGTAACTCAAGACAACAGGTTTTTGAGTCTCCCATAGAGGGTTTGCCCAGGCCAAGGCTCTCTCAGAAAGCAAAGATTTCACGGAACCAGACATACCTCTTATAGAGGTAATACTCGAGGCGGGTGCCTGCACAGAGACTGGCACAGCAGGGACAGCCTGCAACTCAGGTTGTACCGGATCAGCCACAGTGGGAGATTCCAGGTGAGCCATGCGACTCAGGAGCATTTGTAACGCTATGGCAAACTGATCCATGCTGTGATCTTGCTCATCCAATCTGGAAAAAATTTTACCAACAAGTGGATTGACTGTATCTTCTGAATTCATGTCCGCCTACTATCAGAAACCATAAAATCAGACCAAGACCTACAGTTAAATCCAACTTGTTTAATAATAAAAGTAAAAAGAACAAACGTAGTCAAAACATAGCAAAGTTCAGTAACCGGAACGAAGTCAGGGATCAAAGTAGTGGAACAGCAAGCAGGATCTGGAGCCAGAAGGGATGTCTGCAAAGCCAGACTTTAAACAGGAATGCAGGAGAGAGTTTCTTATGATGTGACCAATGCGAAGGCAGAGCTCCTCTGGACTGGACAGCTTAAGTAGGCAGGACTGACGAGCAGGATCATCAACAGCTGGGTAACTGTGGAGAGAGATGGGAGCTGGCAATTAGCCGATAGCTGAGCGGCCAGCTCAGAGAAGGAAGGGCTGAGCCCAGCCCTGACACTCGGTACCAGGAGGCATGGGAGGTGAGGGAGGCAAGGGTGGGACTGCAAAGCTCAGAGCCAAACGTACAGGAGCCTTCCACAAGCGCTCCTTAAAGGAAGGTCTCTCTCGGAGTCTGGAGTCAATGAGAATGGCAAACGTGATCAGCTTCTCCAGATCCGTAAGTATGTCTCAGGCTGCTATCTCATCTTAGATGTTAACTGAGAGACCATGAGAAAAAGCAGCAGCGAGGGCCTCATTGTTCCAAGCGATCTCTGCTGCCAGAGTACGGAATTCAATGGCGTAATGGGCAACAGTACTTGTACTCTGATGGACATGATGCTCTTGGCAGCAAAAGTGGAGCTTGCGGAAACATCAAGTACCCTTTTAAAGGAAGCCACAAACTCTGGGTAACTCAGGACAATAGGTTTTTGCGTCTCCCATAGAGGGTTTGCCCAGGCCAAGGCTCTATCAGAAAGCAAAGAAATTGTTATATCCTCTGAGTTGTGAGAGACACAAGACTCTGGTCTGGAACAATGGATGTTTATTTCAGTACAGACTGTACACTGCAACATGCATCTCAGGACAGGTACATCTTATATGCTTCCTTACATGTGCTCTAAGATGGCTACTATACCCCTTGACCCTTGTCATCACTCCTGGGTGGAGCCAGTCTTAAAGTAACAGTACATGTGGAACCTTTCAGGTATAACACCTTCCATCCATCCCTAAAAAAAAAAAAAAAAATTACAACAAAACGAGAAAAGGCACAAAACATTAACTAATAACTGTCCAATAACAGTCCTCCAAACACAGGAGATGCGCCAGATATTTCCTGCATCCAGATGTGAGACCAAGCTTCCAGGGACAGTTGCGGGGATACAATGTCATCGGATCACTTTCGGCGGCCCCGTCGAAAGTCTCGTAACCTGTCTGGAAGCTGAAACCGATCAGGAGGGCGACAGTGTCGTTGAGGTCGGGCACCCAGCGACTCGGGACTGGAGGAAACAGGGCTGGCCGGAATGGGCTCCGGCGGGGCCAAACAGGGATCCACCAGCTCAGCGGGTGAACAGACCTCCGGACCAGGGCTGGAGGGCTCTGTTGGAGCTGAGTTCAAAAGTTCAGAGTCCCCCCAATCATCAGTCCCCATGCATTCTGATCCGCTGGGAGCAGATCCTTGCGACACTGGTGGTTCAGCTGGCGTCAGGGATTTGGGCAATTGAAAACGAGGACGCAGTTGGTCTGCATGCCGTCTGCAAATGGAACCATCTTCCAGGCAGACCCTATACATCTTGGGTCCCAAAGTCTCTGCAATGACAGCAGGAAGCCACCGGGCGTTGGAAGCCCCATAAGATCGGGCCCATACCTTTTGTTGGGCTGTGAATCGAGGGAGCTCACCATGTTTGACCATCTTGTCTTGCGACTGCAGTACATGTTCCTGGACTGTTTGAGGACGGAGCATGTCCAAAACAGTCCATGGCTGCCGACCCAGAAGGAGTTCTGCTGGAGTTTTCCCGGTGGTTGCATGTGGTGTGTTTCTGTAAGCAGAAAGGAAGGAGTCCAGCTGCTGGGGTGACAGGGACTGTTGTTTACTTGTAGCCACTGTAGCTTTGAAATAGCGTTTAAAAGTCTGCACAAACCGTTCTGCTTGACCATTAGTAGCCGGGTGGTAAGGTGCAGTCAACTTGTGCTTGATGTTGTGGGCAGTCAGGAAACGCTGAAACTCCTGACTGGTGAATTGTGCACCATTGTCAGTGACGATCTCTCTGGGGTATCCAAACGTAGCAGCGAGATGTAACAGTATGGAAACCGTTGCCTTAGTTGTTGGCTGAGTAACAGGAATTACCTCAGGCCACTTTGAATGGGCGTCCACTATGATCAAGAAGATGTGTCCTCTGATCGGGCCTGCAAAGTCCAAGTGTAGGCGAAACCAAGGAACCGTGGGCCAAGTCCAGGGCTGGACACACCCTCGAGGAGGGTCTCTTGCAGTTTGTGCACATCCAGCACAAGCATTTACATATGTTGTGATATCTGAGTCTAGGTTTGGCCACCACACATAGCCTCTGGCTTTTTGTTTCATACGTGTGCCCCCGGGATGACCAGTATGTAGCAAGCCCAGAATGTGTCTCCGGAGGGTCTGTGGAATGATCACTCGGTCTCCCCATAAAACACAGTTGCCAGCCACAGTTAATTCCATACGCCTACGAAAATAAGGTTCATAATCCTGTTTGACGGTTGCAGGCCAACCGGACCGTACCCAGGAGAGTATTGTTTTCAGAAAGGTATCCTTGGCTGTATGGGCTGCTATCTCCCCAGAAGACAAGAAGGACAGGCTGGTGTAACAACAACTCTTGACCGGTGGAGAAGAGTCCATCGACTTCCCTGTCAGTCGGGACATTGCGTCCGCATTCGCATTGGCATCATGACCGCGATACTGGATTTTGTAGCTGTATGCACCCAAGAATAGGGCATAGCGTTGGAGGCAGGCCGCAGTAGTCTGAGAGATGCCTTTGTCAGGGCTAAAGATCTGAAGGAGTGGTTTATGGTCTGTCAGTATGGTGAATTCTCTACCATACAGGTAAAGATGAAACTTCTTAATTGCCCATATCAGCGCTAGAGCCTCTTTGTCAATGTGTGAGTAATTGTTTTCTGCTTTTGTCAAAGACCTGGAGGCAAATGCCACTGGTTTTTCTGACCCATCTGGTAAGATGTGAGATAGTACAGCACCCAGACCATAGGGTGAGGCATCACAAGCCAAGGTGAGAGGCTTCTGGAGGTCATAGTGCACGAGCATGCGTGACGCCAACAGCTTCCGCTTAGAGACTTCAAAAGCCCGTTGGCATGCAGCTGACCAGTCCCATCTTGAATGTTTTTCCAAAAGCTTGTTCAGCGGAAACAAGGTGTGTGCCAGATCTGGCAGGAATTTGTGGTAATAGTTCAGCAAGCCAAGGTATGATCGCAACTGCTGGACGTTGGTTGGGGCTGGAGCTTTGACTAAAGCATCAACCTTGGCTTCCGTGGTGTGTATACCCTCTGCATCCACAAGGTGGCCACAAAACTCCAATTTAGGCACCATGAATTGGCATTTTGCTAAGTTCACTTTTAGACCCTGTTCTTGGAGTCTCGCCAACACAAGCTCCACGTTCCGCTTGTGTTCCTGCTCTGTCCGTCCTGTGATGAGCATGTCATCTAGCAGGCACTGCGTGAAAGGAATGTCCGCCAAAATCTCGTCCATTTTTCGTTGCCAAATGGCTGGGGCGGAGGCTACACCAAACACCATCCGATTGTATTCATACAGTCCCTTGTGGGTGTTGATGGTTAGAAACTTGCGGGAAGAAGGATGGACCTCAAACTGTAAATATGCTTGTCTGAGATCAAGCTTGGTGAACTTTTGGCCCCCTGCAAGAGAGGCAAAAATGTCATCTACTCTGGGTAGAGGATACTGGTCTATCTCCAGTTGGGAGTTCAGTGCCATGCGGAAATCGCCACAAATGCGTAAGTCCCCATTCGCTTTCTTTACTGGTACAACTGGTGATGCCCACTCGCTGTGCTCTACCTTGGAGATGACACCTTGTTCCTCCAGCCGACTTAGTTCTGCTTCCACTCCTGCTCGCAGTGCGAAAGGTACTGTCCGAGCTTTGAAGAACTTAGGCTGAGCGTTGGGTTTCAGCTTGAGTCTTACACAGTCTTGCTTTATTTTCCCCAACTGGTCATCAAAGACCTTTGGGAAACGCTGCTTCAGGGACACCACCCATCCCTCATTATCTCCTAATGGAATTGTAACAGTGTTACAGGGATTTATGGTGATGTCTGGCATACCAAAGTGAGCAATCCAGTCCCTCCCAAAGAGAGGGGGTCCCCCATTTTCTAGGATGTATAATGGCAGTCTCTTTGTCTGACCCTTGTACAATACCTGTACTTTCGCATAACCCAGTGGGTGGAGTATCTGCTTTGAATATGTCTGCAGTTTGATTGGTGTTGGGCGGACAGTTGTTTGGGTCTGAAGTTGTCTCCATTGTTTCTGGGTGATAACTGAAACTGCTGCTCCTGTGTCTACATCCATCTTGAGTTTCTTTCCCTCCACAGTTACCTCTACAGTCATTGCGGAGGGTGCTGAATGCATATGATGTATGTCTAATCTGTGGAGCACTTCCTCATCCTCTGACTCAGATGATGATGTATATCTTCCCACCATGTATGTCTTTGTCTTGGGGTTCAGAGGTTGTTTATCTCGCACCTTCTTGCTACGGCAAACTCGTTTAAGATGGCCTGTCCTATCACAATTATGACAGGTCTGATCCTTAAACCGGCAGACTTTGTGGTCATGGTCTGTATTTCCACAACGGTAGCAGGCTGACTCCCGGCTTGGTGGGGGTCTGTATTTCCAGTTTGCGGCAGTTGGCTTGACTGCTGTTCTGAAAACTTCCTGTTTCACCTCTTCTTTTCTGCCCTGGGGGTTCAATTCCTCTGTATCTTTCACAGCCATTTCCATCACTGAAGCTATTTCAATTGCCTTTGTAAGGGTAAGATCTTTCTCTGTTAATAGTCTCTTTTGGCTAGACTCACAATTCAGTCCCATTACAAACTTATCTCTCAGTGCAGTAGGTAGATACTCCCCAAAAGAACAGGTAGAGGCTAGTCTGCGAAGGGCGAGCACATAAGCTTTAATTTCTTCACCTGGCTGCTGCTGCCGCTGATAAAACCGAAATCTTTCTGCAATCTCTAATGGTTTAGGCTGGAAGTGATCCTCTAACAGTGTCAGGAGCTCTGCCAATGTCTTAGTTGCTGGCTTTACAGGGAAAAGGAGATCTCTAAGAGTGTCATATGTCTTAGCACCAACCACTGTCAGGAATACTGCTACTTGCCTGCTCTCTGGGATGGCATTTGCACTGAAATACTGTTCCAGTCTCTCAACCCAGGAACTCCAGGATGTCTGTTCCCCATCAAATTCACCTAATGTCCCGATTAATGACATTTTCCTGCTGGGCTCTGTGATTGCTTTTATCCAGATGACAATCCACACTGCCTTTGTCTCTCTCTCAGACTGATAGACACTTTGTAAATCCCATCCTCGTCGCCACTGTTATATCCTCTGAGTTGTGAGAGACACAAGACTCTGGTCTGGAACAATGGATGTTTATTTCAGTACACACTGTACACTGCAACATGCATCTCAGGACAGGTACATCTTATATGCTTCCTTACATGTGCTCTAAGATGGCTACTATACCCCTTGACCCTTGTCATCACTCCTGGGTGGAGCCAGTCTTAAAGTAACAGTACATGTGGAACCTTTCAGGTATAACAGAAATAATGAAGCCTACTATGCTTCTGTCCATGAGGAATGCCTGGGGCAGCATCTCAAAGTATATCTCAACCTGGTTGAGAAACCCTCCACATTGAACTGGATCACCCCCAAATTCCTGGGAAAGTGGAGTGTAACCAGGCATACATCTTCTGAATTCATGGCCTTTGCCTACTGTCAGGAACAAGGAAACAGACAGAGTCAGAAAATGCAGTAAAAATCACACCTTTTGATAAAATGGTAAAAATGGTACAACTGGTAAAGGTAGTAAAAAAATAGCCAGGGTTCGGTAGCCAAATCGGGTAGTCAGAACAAGCCAGGAAATCAGGAAGCCAGAGATCAACGTAGTCAGAGGCAGCAGACAGGATCAGGAACCAGAAGGGGCATCAGCCAGGCAAGTCTTCAACAGGTATACTGCAGAGAGTCTCTAGATATGTTGACCAAGGCAAAGGAAAAAGAAATGAACCAGGCAGTTTAAATAGCCAGAAGGGGCTGGCTGTGGGCTTGACTGACGTGCAGGAGATGATCAACAGGTGAGCCACTGTGGAATGATGAGTACTGGCAATTAACCGACAGCTGAGCAACCTGAGCACAGAGAAGGGATGGCTGAGAGCTCAACCCTGACACCGCCTTGGATGAAGGGGAGTACTGTCAGGGTTCAGATCTGAACCAGTGACCTCTACAGTGTTTGGCTGTAGCTCTTCTCGCTGTACATCTGAGATGCTGGACAGCTCCCTGTCAATTTCCTTGGACAAACTTGCCTTGTACCTTGTTTCTAATGAACCTTGAACTCTTTGCTCCTGCCAAGAACTTCGTGATTAAAGTCACGCCTCTGAACTTCCTGTTTGCAGGATTATTGTGTTTTTCTCCAGCCAATGTCTTGCCCTTTTCACTCCTGCTGCCATCCGTATCTTCACTACCGATCATTACTGATCTTTGGCTTGTTCCTCATCTACACTTCCACTTGATCCCAACTTGTTACCATTTGTTATTGATCTTTGGCTTGTTCCTTGACTATGCATCTGCTTGATCCTTACGTGCTACATCTGCTACTGGACCCCGGCTCATCTCCTGGTGGGGTGATCCTGAGGACCTTGACCTGGCACTATCATGCAACAAAACCACCAGGAGCTCTGATGAAGACTGGCTAGTGCCTTGGTTGAGCCTGTGTCATCCAGTGTAACATGTTTGTTTACTTATCCTGCTGGTCGGTGGGAGCCTCTCTACTGCTATAACTACTGGTCTCCGAGCCTGACCCCTGACTGCGACAAGCATCCTTAGCTGTACTCAAAAATGACATCAGCAATAGAAGACAGGCGTCTTCCATCTTGGTGATTTCGTGAAAATATGCTTAGAGATGTGGGATGGGAAAAGTGAAAAGCCTGCTGGTGTTACCTTTTTTGAGAGTGGCTAAGAGTGCTTCTGAGAGCACTGTTATCAACTTTATATCTTCAGCTGGCTGGGCGTACTGTTGCATCTTCCAGAATCTCCTGCATAGACCTCTATGAGCAGCTCTTATGCCCCGTACACATGATCGGACTTTCCGAATACAAAACCATGGAATTTTGTTCAAAGGATGTTGGCTCCAACTTGTCTTGCATACAAATGGTCACACAAATGTTGGCCAACAATTACGAACATAGTGACATACAAGACGTATGTGATATCTCCATTACGAACGCTAGTTATATCTCCGGCTCGTACTTGATTCTGAGCATGCGTGGACTTTTGTCTGACGGACTTGTGTGCACACGATCAGAAAATTTGAGAACCTGCTAGCCAGTCCGACAACAAATGTTCGATGGAGCATACACACGGTCGGACTTTCCGCCAACAAGCTCACATCCAACATTTGATGTCAGAAAATCCGATCGTGTGTACGGGGCATTAGAGTCTGATGAACAGGTTTTACTCTGCTAAACAAAATCAATTGTTCATTTAGCATGTATTAAACGTTTATTATCATGGACGGAGGACTCTGTACAAAGGCTAAATGAAATAAATCTATAGTGCATGGCAAGCTTATGCGGCAGACTGGTGCAGGAGCAATACTACACCCAGTCAGCTTTAATGAAAGCGTTAGAAGTGATAAAAGGATTGCAGATCTGTGGTTGCTGAAATTATACCTGTAATCTAAGGTCAGATTTTTTTATTATCCTGACATGCTGGGAAGGGCACAGGGCCCTTTGATGACATTTCATAAACAATTTAAATCCTGCTTTAAGTTTACTACTGTGCAGAAATATACAGTAACCTCTAGAAGTGTTTAAGTTCCATACATTGATATATTGCCCTGAAGTCAGCATATGTCATGGAAAATACACATGGATTTAGTTAAACATGTGTAACTTATTTTTCCAGTGAAGTCACCTGGAATTACATTTAAGTGCTGCATATTCAGGCTTTCATCAAATATTCACAGATGAAAATGTCTATTATACCACCACCGGCTCTGGGAAGAAGACAACAAACTACTCACAGCACCACGACCTTGGAAAGCTTGTCAGAAAAATCCAGAGATTCAAAGTCCCCTGGGTATGGG
Organism: Aquarana catesbeiana; assembly: GCF_042186555.1. Classification (NCBI taxonomy): domain Eukaryota; kingdom Metazoa; phylum Chordata; class Amphibia; order Anura; family Ranidae; genus Aquarana; species Aquarana catesbeiana. The sequence goes on along the minus strand of NC_133326.1, from coordinate 605,942,662 downwards.
AAGAGTTCGTGCCATAGGTTGATACAAAGAATGTATCACTTGTAAAATAGAAAAATGCTTCCATTTTTAGGAACACTTGGTTACTGGATGTACACGCACATTTATCACTGTTGTAAAAAAAAAAAAAAATGGCGCATAGCCAGATAGGTTCGACTGAGGGGAGCTTTCCAGATGAGCAATAGATGGGAATCAGAACTACTGTGTCAATGAACACAAGGGGAAGGACTATAACCTCTTTTGGGTTATCAGTATTTTTGTACAAAAATGTTAACAGCTTTCTTCTCCCTGAGCCTGCAGCATGGTTTTGTCCAAGTATAGTTTCCATGTGCATTTCTGTGCATTTTCTTTGGCATAGCCCTTGTATGCATTTTTTTGTATAGCTGTCATATGCAGTATCATTATTATAGCAGTGTAGAATTTTAAGTATGTATCTTTTCAGTTTAACCGCTTAATGACCGCCCGCCGCAGTTGCACTGCGGCAGGTTGGCCCCCCTGCGCGAATCAAGTCATTCTATGTCAGTCAGTGCAGGGAGAATGCTTGCGGGGTTCGGGCGGACTCGATGTCCACCAGTGACCCGCGATCACGTAGTACAAAGGCTGAATGGGGATCTGCCTTTGTAAACAAGTCGGTTCCCCATTCCGACAGATGACTTGACAGATATCTACTGTTTCCAGTCATCGGGAACAGTGATCTCTGTCATGTTCCTGGTAGCCCACCCTCCCCACAGTTAGAACACGCTGAGGGAACACACTTAACCCCTTGATCGCCCCCTAGTGTTAACCCCTTCCCTGTCAGTGTCATTTTTACATTGATCAGTGCATTTTTAAAGCACTGATCAATGTAATAATGTCACTGGTCCCCAAAAAGTGTCATTTGGGGTCAGATTTGTCCGCCGCAATGTCACAGTCCTGCCAAAATCGCCACCATAACCAGTAGAAACAAAAAAAAAATTAAAGTCCCTAAATCTATCCCATAGTTTGTAGACGCGATAACTTTTGCGCAATCAATATACTCCTATTGCGTTTTTTTTTACCAAAAATATGTAGAAGAATATATATTGGCCTAAACTGATGAATACATTTGTTTTTTTTTATATTTATTTTTTGGATATGTATTATAGCAAAAAGTAAAAAAAAATTTTTTTTTTCAAAATTGTCGCTCTTTGTTTGTTAATAGCGCAAAAAATAAAAAACGCAGAGGTGATCAAATGCCACCAAAAGAAAGCTCTATTTGTGGGAAAAAAAGGACGTCAATTTTGTTTCGGTATAGCTTCGTACGACTGCGCAATTGTCAGTTAAAGCGACACAGTGCTGTATCGCAAAACATGGCCTGGTCATTAAGGGGTAAATCCTTCCAGTGGTTAATTACACACTTTTTTTTTATATTATTCATTGATGGTTGTTAGATTAGGGTTTTGTTGTACCATTTATGACATGGAGCTTACATAAGGGTTTCCTTCCTTTACTTTACCTAGCAAATGAGGCAGCAGAGCAAGAAAAGTTAAACATCAGCTCAGGCCAGGCACTCGGTGCTACATTTACATAGTTACATAGTAGGTAAGGCTGAATAAAGACAATAGTCCATCCAGTTCAACCTGTGTAGGTGTACGTGTGTCAGTGTCTATAATTATTTTCCATGTGTTGTGTTCTTTAAGATGCACATCCAAGAGTCTTTTAAACATATCCATACTCCTCACCACCAATTGTGGAAGAGAGTTCCACAGCCTTATTGCCCTGACGGGGAAAAACCACCTGTGGAGTTTAAGGTTAAACCGCTTCTCCTCCAATCTCATTGTGTGGCACGGTGTCCTCTTACACTCCCTGAGACTGAATGTTTTTTTCCTTATGCTGGGATCACCATTGAGATCTTTGTAAATCGCTATCATGTCCCCTCTCGAGTGTCGCTTCTCCAGCGAGAATAAATTTAGTGCTTCTAGTCGTTCCTCATAATAGAGGTCGTCCAGGCCCCATATTCATTTTGTTGCCCTTCTTTGGACTCTCTCCAGTTCCAGCACATCCCTTCTGAGGACTTAGCTATGAGTAAGCACTAACGCTAGTGCGAAACGTCAGTCTTTTTGTCTGCTGTTATCTCTGATTTTGATGTGAACTTTTTCCAATAAGCGAAGCTATTTTTTCAATAGTGTAGCTGTCCAGAATCTATTCTTGTCTATTACATCCCTTCTGAGGACTCGTGACCAGAACTGGACGGAATACTAAAGATGTGGCCTAACCAGAGCTTTATAAAGTGTCACGATTATCGTTTTATCCCTGGAGTATATCCCCTTTTTTTATGCATGCTAACATTCTGCCGGCTTTGGTAGCTGCAGCTTGACAATGCATGCTATTGCTCAGTCTGTCAACTACTAGGACCCCCAGATGTTTCTCCATCCTTGATTCCGCCAGCGGTTCTCCCCCTAGTGAGTAGTTTGCATTTATGTGTTTTGCTCCCAAGTGCATTACTTTACATTTCTCCACATCAAACCTCATTTACCATGTAGTTACCCACGCCATTATTTTGTTCAGGTCTTTCTGTAAATTTTCTATATCCAGATGTGAAGTTATTGCCCTGCTTATTTTTGTGTCGTCCGCAAAAACAGAGATTGAGCTATTTATCCCATCCGCCTATATCATTCATGAATAAATTGAATAGAATTGTTCCCACGACAGAACCTTGGGGTACCCCACTCACCAGTCCAGACCAGTATGAATACACGTTATTTTATCACCACCCTTTGAACACGCTACCTGTAACCAGTTTTTCACCCAAGAACAAACCTTAAGGGGCCATGCCCGCAGACCTCAGCTTGTAAATTAAGTGCTTATGGGGAACTGTATAAAATGCTTTTAAAAAATCCAGATACACTAAATCCACAGGCCTTCCTTGTGGCAACAAGGGGAAGGAAACACATGGTCTTCCACACCCAGATGTACTGGGTATTTCGCAGTTTTTCTGCAAAGTATAAAAGAACACTTGCATGGAAAATAGACATGTTAAATGCTCTTAAATACCTGCAATATAATAAGCCAGGGCTTGACAAATCCCAGACGTCAGGTCGCCATGGCAACTAACAATTGCTTCATGGTGCCTGGGTTTTTGTCAGCGGTCCGCATCCGCCTCCCAGTTGCTGACCATGCTTTAGCCGAAAGACGGCTACAGCGTCATCTTCCAGTTCTGGGAGGGCATCAATTAACATCCTCCCAGAACCCCCTCAGTGCGAGCATCCCTGGGGTGCACATCAGGCGCGCTCTGTGATCGATGTGTCCTTTAGACACAGCTCATCACAGATCGAGGTAAAGGGACAATCACAGCGGCCTTTTACAATGTGATCAGCTGTGCTCAATCACATGTGAACAAATGCTGTCACAGCGCGAGGAAAGGAAAGCCAATAACCTACTATCCTGTGACAGGGGACATTTACACTGATAATCATCGCCCTGATTATCAGTACAGCCCCATCCGTGCCAATCATTGACCATCAATGCAGCATATCAGTAACCATCAGTGCTGCCTGTCAGTGACATTTTTTTTGTTATAAAATCGGCACACTCAATTTCTTTAAAAAGATTTTTGCCTACCTCTGCTCTATACCTTTCTATATTTACCAACTACCTCTTGGTGTACATCATTTTTATTTAACATATCTTTAGAAACCTGTATGTTATTAGTACCATCCAATTCGTAAAATATGAATAATCATAATTGGGAATTTTTTAAAGAGTTGATTCGATTAGCAAAAATGTTATATTGGTGTTCTGGGTCTAATTTGACAAGCAAAAATACCACCACTAGGTGGTATATGTATCATAGATTGAGGAACCAGGTTCTGATATACAGTAACCCCATTAATACCTGGATTGGCAATCTGGCAACTCTGACATTTCTCCGAACCACCACTGTGGTTGACAACACATGAAGCTTGTGCTGAGCCCTGCATGAGCTCACTGGACATAATTACTGACAGTCAGGAAGAAGGGCTTATGACAGAAGAGACAAAATTTTTGTAATAAATATCCTACCTGACTGTTTTTTTTTTTTCGGTTCCACTTTAACTGCTTGCCGACCAGCCACCGTCATTATACTGCGGCAGGTCGGCACGTACCTGCCAGCCGTCGTAGCCTTAAGCGGTGATAGCAGGTGCGTGCGCGCCCGCTGCTATGCGGGGGAACCGATGCGAGTGGCCGGCTGTCGCGATGACCGCCGGCCACAGGCGATCATGGGCACGAGAGCCAGAACAGGGACGTGTGTGTGTAAACACACAAATCCCTGTTCTGTGAGGAGAGGAGAGACAGATCATGTGTTCCTACTAGCTAGGAACAACAATCTGTCATCTCCTCTAGTCACTCCCATCCCCCTACAGTTAGAACACACACAAAGGAACACAGTTAACCCATTGATCGTCCCCTAGTGTTAACCCGTTCCCTGCCCGTGACATTTACACAGTAATCAGTGCATTTTTATAGCACTGATCACTGTATAAATGTCAATGGCCCCAAAAATGTGTCAGAAGTGTCTGATCTGTCCGCCATAATGTCGCAGTCTTGATAAAAATGGCAGATCACCGCCATTGCTAGTAAAAAAAAAAAATAATAATAAAAATGCCATAAATCTTTCCCATAGTTTGTAGACACTATAACTTTTGCGCAAACCAATCAATATATGCTTATTGCGATTACCAAAAATATGTAGAAGAATACATTTCAAACTGAGGGAAAAATGTGCTTTTTTAAAAAAAATTGGGGATATTTATTATAGCAAAAAGTACAAAATATTGTGTTTTTTTTTCAAAATTGTTGCTCTTTTTTTGTTTATAGCGCAAAAAATAAAAACGGTAGAGGTGATAAAATACCACCAAAAGAAAGCTCTATTTGTGCGAAAAATGTTGTTTGGGTACAGCATTGCACAAACGCGCAGTGTCGTATCGCAAAAATGCGTCATTAAGCAGGCAAATCTTCTGGGGGGGTGAAGTGGTAAAGTTTTCTACTGATTTCAAGGAATTCTCTTTTTCATTGGGTAGTTTGTAGAAGGGTTTATTGATTTGGTTCCTGGAACCTTGGTATGGGGACTCACTACAGAGTTTGTGGGCTAAGTACATAGCATAGAATGGTTGAAGTATTATGCCGCGTACACACGGTCGGATTTTCCGATGGGAAATGTTCGATGTGAGCTTGTTGTCGGAAAGTCCGATGGTGTGTATGCTCCATCGAACATTTGCTGTCAGAATTTCCGCCAACAAATGTTTGATAGCAGGTTCCTCAATTTTCCGCCAACAAAACTTGTTGTCGGAAAGTCCAATCATGTGTACACAAGTCCGTTGCACAAAATTTCACGCATGCTCTGAATCAAGCAGAAGGAGCCGCACTGGCTATTGAACTTCCTTTTTCTTGGCTCATCGTACGTGTTGTACGTCACCACGTTCTCATGTTCGGAATTTTTGGCCAACATTTGTGTGACCGTATGTATGGAAGACAAGTTTGAGCCAACATCCTTCGAACAAAAATCCACGGTTTCGTTGTTGGAAAATCCGATCGTGTGTACGCGAACGCGATCCATTCAACTGATTGGGGCTGCCCCGCAACTGTGTGCAATTCATGTGGCTGCCGGTGGTGGGACACCAAAGACGAAGAAACATTTTTCCTCCTATCGACATCACGGATGCAGGGGCATTTTTACCAACTGTGGAACCATAGACACAGGGACATTTTGCTTTTCTGTGACCATTGCTAGGGCATTTTTTTCTTCCAGTGACATCATCTACATGGGTATTTTTTCCTCACTCTAATGCTGGGGCATTTCTTTCCACATCATTATTAGGTCTATATTTTACTGGGTGATAAAACGAGCATGTTTCAGTATGGTGAGCAATGTGAGTCGCTATTAGCCCCACCCTTTACTCTACATGGGGAGGGGGGTGCAGTTTGGCATCTTTGCCCTGGGCACTGGATGACCTTGTCCCAGCACTGCTACCAACAAACATGCCCACATTAGGGCTTATTACTGGAGGTCATCTATGTGCATGTATGTAAACAGTAGGAAGAAAGCTGAATATTTTGATAAATCCTACACAGACAAGAGGAGACCCTTTACAGTTCTAGGATCCCTGACCCAAAAAAGAACATGATTCACTACTTAGGCACCACAGATGTATACTGTAGAAATTAATTGGATTGGTCTAATATAAACTTGTGTGGGCCCCAGGTAGGGGACAGCTAAAGCAGTGTATTGTTTGTGCTTATTGATGCTCCATTGCAATAGATCAATGTATTAAATATAAAGTTTAGTCAGTAGTAGCTAGCTACAGTCATATAGACTTGTTTTTGAACACCCTTTACCAGTCATCAGGAACATACCCTAGCATTTACTGCCCCATGGATAACTAAGTCACCCAATCCAATCACCATATTGTCCTGAAATGCATCAAGGCAGACGCTAATTGGCCAACAACAGGATGTCACCAAAGACACAACCTGTCACCCACATAAAATTTTGTTTTAACAAAGAAGGTTCCCTTCTTTTGAAAACCTTATGGTCTGGTGTTGCAGTTTCCACTTATGCCTGGCACTGTTCCAATAAAGTGTTACGAAATCTATCAGGCTGGGAGCCTATCTGGCGGAGTTTGTATTCCTCTGTCCTTTCTGTGAAGCCCCTGGCTTTCTCTGTCCCATCACGAGGTCTCATCTTGTTCCAACGTGTTTATCATTTTGAGCTCAGCCAAGATAAATCTCCTTGTATTATCCATGTTGTGTGAGATGGATTTTAGAAGAAGCATGAAGCTGTAGCCAGATGGGTATGACAAATTCTTCAAGCTGTACACCAACTTTTAACCCCATTACCGCCAGCTCTGGAACGTCCTTTAGATCTGACAGCCTAGGAATGTGACAGATTTCAACAAGTGAGTTGCCTTCTCTACAAACTATTCCACTAGATAGTAGACTGCAGACCTGGAAGATGGTGTCCATCACCAGCCAGGAGATGGTCTGCAGGTAGTGACAGTGGTAAGATACATTGCAGACACCTTGAAATACTGTGCAGACTTGGAAGAGATTATCAAAGGGTCGCTAAAGATAAATAACATGTTGCTCTATGGATGGATTTCAGGAGGGTGGAATGACCATCTGCAGTCCTGGAAAGGAAGATTTAAAAACATTCCATAGAACTGCGAGTAAGCCGGAGGGCTGGTTTGCACCAGATGCTTTCCAGTTTGTTTTTTAAACTGCATCAAAAATGCATGCACGGTGTTCCCCATTTATTCAGATGGCCCTAGTTCACACCAGTGTGGTTAGTTCCAGTGCCCTTAACAAAAGTAGAACCTCGTCTGGCAAAATGCATGTAAACGCACCAGAATGCACCGGATCGCGCACTGTCCTGAATTAAGATAAAGATTTTCTAAGTGTCAAACTAAAAAAAAAGTAGAAAAAAACCCATACTGGAACACATTGAAAATGCATCAAAAACGTGTGTAAACTATCATGCAAAAACGCATCCGCAACACAGGAATTGTTGTGTGGACGTGAAAATATAATGGTTTTGGGTCATTCTTGTGTAGCAATAACTCTCGGTGGAGCTGCTGGTTTAAGCGGGTCTGTTACCTTCACTCTGCTTCCCTCTGTTTCACTGGCACCGGGTCTAGGGTTCCGTTGAGTTTACCTCTGGACAACACACGCACCAACACTGGAGTACGTTTTCAATGCTTTATTAAACACTTGACTTAGGAAATAGCAGGAAAGAGGCGGAAAGGAAACTGCAGAAGAAACTCAAACATCTTCTTGTAATGTTCTTTTAACAAATGTTCGGGTAGAATTCAGATATTGCATGGAATGAGCTCCCCTCATGGGACACACTTCTTGCTCGTCTGGATAGGCCTCTCTCACCAGCCTAGCAGCCAGTACGCAGCACGAATCAAAGTCTCTGCCACAGACTTGCTTGGGAACAAAATCCGTACAATCCTCTGCCACAGGATGTATCAGATTTTCTGTAATGAATGTCAGTCACAGTGCCTGAACCTTTAAGCCAACCCGGCAACACTATGCTGTATAGTTACTTTCGGATACGTCCTCCAACCGAATCACCAGGCCCCTCTATAGACCAGCATGCCGCGTGATCCCTCCAAGATGGGTCCTCCCCTGGTATCTCCTCGGTTGTCCAGCTTCGTCACACAGGACCGACAGCTCAGGACCATTCCTCGGCCGCGGTGGTAGGCCCCAAACAAGCCTCTGGACCCACCCCTGCGCCATAGTATTGTGGGTCTCCAGAACGGAGGACCACAAGGTAGCTCCTTAATGCATACCTGTCGGCCAGGAGGGCCAGTAGGTGGCTGTAAAACGAACCCCAAAGTATGCCGTCTGTCCCATAAATACCCTCGCCCAGAATGCAACTCGGAGGACCACCTCCACCGAGTTGTCTCCGGGACAGAAGAGCATCCATACGCTTCAACACGTTGCCTTTTCAACACTAACCAGTGATAACAGCGACACCCACCGGTCAGCACGGAAACACACACAAAGTCAGCCAAGCTGGAACAGAGGCAAAATTAACCTTCCTTACGAACAAATTACTAAATTTACCTAACATGCGGTAGATTGCAAAACTACCAGCACTACACTTGCTTTCTTTGAATCTGGACACTCTGCAGCGGATATACTGTAAGCTAAACTATCATAATATATATATATATATATACACACGGTATCTCACAAAAGTGAGTACACCCCTCACATTTTTGTAAATATTTTATTATATCTTTTCATGAGACAACACTGAAGAAATAACACTTTGCTACAATGTAAAGTAGTGTGTGTACAGCTTGTATAACAGTGTAAATTTGCTGTCCCCTCAAAATAACTCAACACACAGCCATAAATGTCTAAACCGCTGGCAACAAAAGTGAGTATACCCCTAAGTGAAAATGTCCAAATTGGGCCCAAAGTGTCAATATTTTGTGTGGCCACCATTATTTTCCAGCACTGCCTTAACCCTCTTGGGCATGGAGTTCACCAGAGCTTCACAGGTTGCCACTGGAGTCCTCTTCCACTCCTCCATGATGACATCAATAAGCTGGTGAATGTTAGAGACCTTGCACTCCTCCACCTTCCATTTCAGGACGCCCCACAGATACTCAATAAGGTTTAGATCTGGAGACATGCGTGGCCAGTCCACCACCTGTACCCTCAGCTTCTTTGGCAAGGCGGTGGTTGTTTACTATGCAAATGCCGCAAAGTATCCTGATAATAATACGCCAAACAGTACAGAGACAAGCCTCAAACCTTCTCACACAGTCATTTGTAATGATGAGACCAAAATTTAGCTCTTTGGCCACAACTATAAACGCTACATTTGGAGAGGAGTCAACAAGGCCTACGATGAAAGGTGAACCATTCCTACTGTGAAACACGGAGTTGTTTCCAACATGACAATAATCCAAAACACAAGGCCAAGTCAACCTGTCATTGGCTACAGCAGAATAAAGTGAAGGTTCTGGAGTGGCCATCTCAGTCTCTTGACCTCAGTATCATTGAGCCAGTCTGGGGAGATCTCAAATGTGCAGTTCATACAAGACAGCCCAAGAATTTACAGGAACTGGAGGCTTTTTTCCAAGAGGAATTGGCAGCTTTACCATCTGAGAAGATAAAGAGCCTCATCCACAAATACCACAAAAGACTTCAAGCTGTCATTGATGTTAAAGGGGGCAATACATGGTATGAAGAACTGGGGTGTGTAAACTTTTGATCAGGGTCATTTGGATAGTTTCTGTTGCCATTATGATTTAAAAAGAGTAAACACAGTTGACTGATAATAAATGGCTTCAGCCAAACACTAACCATGAGTGAAAGAAAAGTGTTTGTGTTATTCATATTCTCTGAAAAATGGCCAAGAAATCATAAATTCTGCCACTGAGACCAAGTTAGGACCATACTTAATCAACACTGGCATATCCTGTCTGAGTCGCCCATTCTGGGCAAAATTGTAGGTACCAGACCCCTCTTAACGGCCCGGCGCTCTAAAAATCTAAAAGACAGTCTCATCCACTCCGAGTACCAAAGATCACCTACCCCCAACTGGCTGACACAACTTCCACCCCTGAAGGGCATGTTTAGGTGTGGTCGCTGTTCAGTCTGTAAGTATGTTGAACGCACAGATACATTTACTGACTCTGAGGGCAAAAAACTTTTCAAAATCAACAACTTTATAAACTGCAACACAACAAGGGTGATCTACATGCTCACCTGCCCTTGCGGGAAACATTATGTTGGTAAAACCAAGAGACCACTGAGGGTCAGAGTGGGTGAGCACATTCAGAGCATACTGGGTAAAGACGACGAGCGACCCATCCCATTACATTTTATACAAGCACACAGGGGCAACCCCGATGGGCTCACCTTTAAAGGTATCTATAGGCTTAATCTCCCCCAGAGAAGGGGTGATTTCGACAGGATTCTGTACCAGAAGGAGAAGATGTGGATATACAATACTAACAGTATGCACCCCCAGGGGTTAAATAATGAGTGCAACCTTGGTGTGTTTCTTACCCCATAAACACACCAGCTGTCATAATTCCACATCTTCTCCTAATGGTCGGAATTTCCTGTCTCTAGTCCCCATTGATAATTATAGTGTCCTGGTCCTCTTCCTAATACCCCCCGATTCCCTTATTTCTTTATTACTTTTTCATTTTACCTCACTATCATTGCTAATAATCTGCCATCATGCTAGCCTGTCCTATCCCTCTCTTCTGTTTTCTTTGTATTCTTCTTTTTCTCGCCAGCCTCTTCCTGCCTTGGCTTCTATTCATGGTGGTTTCTCCCCCCCCCCTTCTCCCTTCTTTCTGCTTGCACTCATGGATCCACCCTCGTAGTCATGTTTTATGTCTCCTCTATGTGTATGGCTGTCAGTGAACGGCGTGGTAGCCTTGGTAACGAGACGCGGAAGTCCACGTGGTCCCGTCTTAACACTATATAAGTTGATGATGCCTGCTACTGCGCATGCTCTGATGAAATCCGATCTACGGATGAAACGCGTCAGCATGACGCCATCAAGCTGTCTATAGCGTATCTGCTGACCAACAGACCCACCCACCAGCTCTGATCACACTGACCCGCGAGCTCAGCGAATGTTTGAATCTACACGCAGAAACCATACGTGGGGAAGACTGCGGCATCAGCCAATTGGGCTTTACCCGTAATAACAATCTGGGCTTACCTCCTCTCACTGCCCACCGGTTACCAATGATGGAGGCACATTCCGGATGATCCCCTGTAGGATTGAACTACTTGCAACAAGGCACTTTATAAGCAGGAGACGGTGACAGCTTCAACTTCTTTCCCTGACGTGGACAGGAACCAACACTGGGTGAGATCTTACCTCTTTGTATCCCTGACTCGGGACAGTTATCTCTAGTTACTCCCAGTGTCAATTACCTGGCATCCGTTCCACAGAGTCAGCCACACAGCCTTGCCCTGCTCCTCCAACTTCAGTTGCCTGCATCTTACTTCCATACCTTCCAGCCTCCAGTCTCGTGAGCCATTCCCGGCCTAGAGAGACCCCGATTCCATAAGTCCGCACACACCTGTGCCTCGAGGCTGAGTCATCCATACATCCCTTCATCTAGGGCCTCTCTACCGTGGCCCTTCCACACTCTTTCCCCCCCTCTCTGGTTATCTCTGCCCTCCAGACTATTATACAGTGTTGATCAGATCTGTTGTCACAACCACCCACCACCTAATCAGTTTTTACTGTTTATCATTTGCTGCCTCTCCTTCATGCCATAAGGACTTTCAGCAATATTTTTTACTTTTTACTTTGAAACCATTCATGTCCATATAATTTGAATGACTTCACCTGTTCTATGCAAGTGGATGGATGTGTTAGGTGGCCATCTGTGTCTGCACATGACTGTCTTGTCTTTTTAATGGTGATGGTACCTGTGTTTTCAGGATATTTTTGGATTGGTGTTTATAGTGAGCTTTTTCAATAAACAGTATTTCATTATTTAATTCGACTCTTGCATGTTCCTCATCTATGAATTCACTTTTTCTTTTGTTTTCTTGTCATTGCTGCACGAATTCAGAGGAACACACCCACTATTGATTGGTGTTAGCAACTGACAGACGAGGCCATATTATACCTTCAGTCTGTTATAATCATATTTAATTACAGAGTGTGTTGGTTCTTTTATTATTCGTTTTTTTGCTTAGGGTATGTAAACTTATGAGCACAACTGTATACACTGTTCTTCTCAGACATATGTACTTTCTTCCTGTTATTGCTTTGGTTGTTTGTAAGGTCATCACTTTATCATGTATAAAGTTACACTAATTACCTGTTGGTATGTCTGCATATCTTTACTCTGGGTGTATTAGTACTACTGCTGTCAGTTATTGTGGGTGAGTTACTAGTTATTGTCCTAGAAAGGGATCATCTCTACATATGCTGGAGCCCTGTTCTAGGTGGAGGCACTGCCAATTATATATTCATAGTCCACTCTTCCTTTAGCGAAGGCTCTGGCTCATTTGGTTACCTGCAGGTTAGTGCCATAGCCTGTGTGGAGAGAGCAACTTCATATGACCCCCCCCCCCCATAACAGGGCTACACTAGTTTCCTGGTCTTCTGACTTCATCGTTTTTTAAGTCAGACACCCAGAACAAGCATATTATTGAAAAGGGGATCATTCCAGGTCATTCCATGTTAATCAGTAAGCGTTAAAACCTTAGCATCAGAATGACAGCCAGACCAATCTCTTTTTCAAATAAAGGTCAGCAATGTAAGCCTACATAGTTCTCTCATGACAAGTTTGCTTTAAAAGGAGTCAGTATAGATATATGGGCTGCCCTTGTTAACTTGACAGTTCAAGCTCTGGAGCTGTCATAGTTATCCTTTCTTCAATACTTAAGGAATTATTGACCTGGAATAAGCATGTGCATGTCATATGTCTCAAAAAGTCAGCAATGACAGCTCACATACTTCTACCCTGCTAGGTTCTCTGTACAGGAGAAATTTAGTAAATTTAGGAAATGTCAACGCTACAATTTGGTCCTTATTAATATTCACTGCACCCCAAACTTATTTTAAAGCTAAACTCAAGTAAAAAATAAAATCCAAGTAAACACAACTAAAATATTAATGCAGTGATGTGTTAATTAAGGTGTATCTCAGGGAAAAACTTTTTTTTGTTTTAGATCAGGGTGCTCAACCTTTTGATGAGCGAGGGCCACTTAAGTGATTTGGTAACCGGTCGTGGGCCACAATGAAATTAAATGGTTCAGAATTTCACATTTTTTACTTTGAATAGCATAATGTACATGTTTTAAAAAAACGACAACGAACACGCAGAATCCGAAATCTGAAAGATCTGAAATAAAAAATGCTTTATTCGCATATACATTATATTTTCGTATTGTTGCAACAACAGTTCAATATAGATAGATAGAAGATTCTATATGATGGTGACAATAGCGATCTGTGTCTATCGAACCTGCGGTTGAATATGCCTAACCTAACTCTATTAGTCCAAGATTATTCCACATAGAGAAAAAAGATTCGACACTATAGAGACAAGATTCGATGAAGCAGCTAAAAACATACAATCGACGCAAGCGGACATTTACGGTCAAATGCTCCGCCTATAGGCTATAGAAGAATTCTAATGTTGTTTGACTAGTAATAATAATTATGAATTATAATTATTACTAGTCAAAACATACTATAGCTTGTGGGTGGAGCATTCGACCGGAAATGTACGATTGCGGCGTCGTACAGTTTAGCTGCTTCGTCAAATCTTCTTAGAACATCCGACAGACACCATAAGCCTTCAATTGACAGATTGGACCCTAATTATTTTGGATTTCATAGGAATGCATTTTTAAGGAAACAAAATAAATAAAAAAGGAATTTCGGGAGTAACTAAATAAATTTATTTTTTTGGATGAAACCAAAATTCCGAAACAAAATATTTCAGTGTGCACATGTCTAGTGCAGCGCAATGCACATGCGGCTTTCCTGCAGGTTAGCTACACTTTGCCATAGACTTCTATTATATCTTGCAGTTGTGGTGCATGTTCTGAATCCCACCAAAACTCCTGCATTCATTTTGAGGTTACTTTTATCAGTTTCAATTATTATTGTTATATGTGCAGAGGATGGAGGAATTGTATATGCAGCACTGGCTGTAAGGATGTAAATATCCTTTTAAACTCTCATTTTTTGCATACCTGCTCACTCCAGCTAAATAGCTGGTAGTGCTGTGCAGAGATGCATTGGGAAATTATTATTTAAAAGAAGTGTTTGGGAATCAAATGTAACACCCTCCTAGGTAGGTGCTAGAAGAGAGTATAGTTTTTGGGTCTTTTTGCTTTCCAGAAAGACTGTCAGGTAAATGTAGACGCTCTCTGCCTACCAAGGAGCAGGGATCCATTGATAGGTTCTGCTCATGGTGCTCAGATGTTGCTCATGTTGTCTGAATGTTTCACACGGGTCCAATAGAGGGAATATTGGAAAGTGGGAGGAAACCTGACAAATGAGAGCATAGGGATAGTTACAGCCCTGGCGATTGGCTGATGAAAGTGCCTCAGTGCATGCTGGGTGAATGTATATATGCCAAGGGCACATGTGCTCGGGGTCTCTGGCTGGAGAGCGGGGTCCCGGAGGGAGGGGGTGGCTGCCCCTCTTTCGCACAGGCTGCCATGTGACCTCAGGTGGTTGACAGGAAAGATCTGTTTCCACCTACAGTGAGTACAGATCTGTGTCATGGGACCTGTTCTGTGAGGGCCATCCCTTCAGCTAGTTGAGTCAGTGGATGGGTGTCAGCCAAAGGGGATGCTAGTGAGTGTCCTGAAGATAAACAGTTTCATCAAGTCTGCTGCCAAAGCAAGCAAAGGACTTATTCCTCCCATACAAGTGTTGTATTTTATAGAAGAGAGTCTGCTACCACATTTAACCTGGTGCCTGGTGAGGCTGAGTGAGAGTTGTCCTCATCTGTATTTAGTTCCAGTTGGAGTATCCCACTATTCCCTTCTCCAATCCAAGTTCCAACAATAAATACCAAAAAACAAATAAACCCCTGGATTTATTATCGGATAACGAGCGGAAGAGAGTTCGGGCGGTTGTGTGAAAACCCCTAGTAACTAGCTGCAAGATAAGAAGGGGAAAGCCCAGGGAAGTCTATACACAGCAATCCCTACAGGGGGCAGTGCTACACAAAAAACCCATACATACTAACCTACGTAGATGGGTGCAGCACCGATCCCAGCTGGAGCTGTTCCCTTTTAGTGAATAGGAGCATTTGACTTTGAGACAGAGACCTTACTGCATTGGGGGAACTAACAGGACACAGACATTTTAGACAGAAGAGCCAATTAAAGTGGACCGTCTGTCAAAAGCACTATCCTCCTCCCCACTCCCACTTCCTTAATTCTTGCCTAGGCTCGTCCCACTCCCCCTCCCTGCCTACAGCCTCCTGGGATATTTCACACATTCCAGGAGGCTGCAGTACTGATCCCAGAAAGTAATAGCTGGATCCCAAATCCAAGATGGCGGTGCTGGGGGCCCGCATCAGTGAGAAGAACCTCCTGCGGAAAGACAGCACTGGACTTCATGGACTGGAAAGTACCTGATTATTAGAAGTCAGCAGCTATAGTATTTGCACTTTTTTTAAAATGCGTGAAGTTCTTTAAAAAATTTTTTATCTACAGCACGTCCCTTTAAATAGTCTTTTCTTTGGCAGCTCCCCACTTGCTCTGGCCTCCCAAGAGTCCTTGTTTTTCAGCAGCTGTTTACATATCTGTGCCTTATTAAAACAACAAGACTTACATCCAATGCCAGCAAATAATGCCCTCAACACATTTTCACTGCTCTGACCCTTTCCTCCCCTCTCTATGGAATGGATCCTCCCACTCCAAGCTCACAGTCATTATCATACACACTGAGCAGAGCCATATGGGAGATCAGAGTGTGTTGCCATCCTGGGGGGGACTTCAAAGACATGGAGTTCTCTAGCTGTGTCTTCTGCTTATAACTCAGTGCAGGGAGCAATAGCCTTCTGTGTTGTATAAAGCAAGTGTACCTATAAATACACATGAATGACAATAAAGCCCATACACCGCAGGCAGTCATGTACCCGCACACTTAATTTTTTACATCTGCTCATTAATGTCTCTTTTTTACGTCTCTTCAATGTATATATGTATTTATTTCTGCTCAGTGGGAGGGATGATACAAGATGTGGCAGGCCTGGTGCCTCGGCTTACTCTTTATCATATAGTTTGCTTAGAGCACAGACTAATTCCTATATACTTTTGCTATAATCAAACTTTGGTATTGTTAGAACAGTTGCTGGAGTTTAAAATAGAAGGAGGCTTTGTGTTATAAAGGTGCCCATGCACGGGCCAAATAACATCCAAGAACAGTTGTTTTTAGACCTTCCTTTCCAATTTTTACACTGTGTCCTACCCCACTTTCAAGATTATTAGCAAATTGGAATGTTGGGTCTAGATTCCCAATCTGCCATGCTTGGCCAACTTAACATGAACCTTTGGATTTGAAGGTAAGGCAAAGAAATGGGTTTAATTTACTGACCCCTCGGTAGCACCACATAACTTTCTTTGATTTCCTCTGCTCAACTCATAAAAGCGAATAAAGATAGCCCTGGTAAGACTGACACCAAAGCAGGGAGTTATCGTTGCTGCTACTGACAACAATGGGGGCCCATTTCACTCTTACTTTCTTCTCAGTGTACCCCCATGCTTTCTCTTTAGTCGCCGGAGAGACATACACTTTATTGTCCTTACCCACAAGTTCTGCTGCATTGGATTTTGCTATTAAATCCTTTCAAGGTATCCATTCTGATTTTTTTCAAATTTTGGCCACTTTGATTAATACTTAGACCCCACTGACACCAATGATAGAACAGATTTTTGAACTTACTGTCCAGCAATGTAAGATTCTTTCATACAGGCATTCTGATCAGATCGATGTAGCACCCTGATGTTTGGGCAAGGTTGCTCCTAAATTTACCTGCCAGGTGTAATTACCTTGGCTCATTGTTAGGGATCAATTGATTCCACCCTAAGTCTAGAATTGCTGCACCTCTCTTCTGCTGCTAGGTGGCTGGGTATCTGGTGTCTTAAGATAAGGGCAAAGCAAGGACAGTTTAAGAGTATATGGGGTATCTCAGCCAATGGGCAGGGGTTTTCTTAAATCCCTTGGCCTGCTGGGAGAAACTATATATTTGGGTGGAGTCAGGTGATCAGTGTTCTGTGCCACCTGGATGGCTGTCTGGGTGGAAGTGTGTCATATTTCCCGGGCTGCTAGGCCAGAGTATGGGCCTATCCCAAGCACATCTGGCTGCTAGGCTGTCTGAAGGTCTATCCAGAAGCAAGAGAGCAGCGTAGGGTTGGGATTGCGGTTTGCAGTCCAACCAGAAGTGACGGTTCTGCCGGCCGGAGAACCTGTCGTGGTCGGAGGTAGAGGGGAAGCTGTCGCCACTAAGTGACCAACCACCTTGTTACCAGGGACCACAGTGAGTAGCTGAAGCAAGTACCGGAGCAGTATTCTCACCCACCAGGGACGGTGAAGAATTGGGAAACTTCAGCAGGTGTCAAGCCAGGGACCTAGCCAGCGGAGGTGACGCTTGCAGAGCAGCTTTGTGTGTCAAGCCAGGGATCGAGCAGGCCAGTGGGTGAAGCTTGAGAAGTATCTGGAGTGCCAAGCTAGGGACCCAGCAGAGAAGCGGGGTGACGCTTGAGGAAGATACTAAAGTGAAGATTGGTAGCGCTCAGGGGATTTGATGGCAGTGAATCAACAAGTCTAGTGAGAGAGACTGGGAGCTCAGTGGGTTGAGAACCTACAAGAAGAGACTGTAGAGAAAGTAAAGGAGTTCATTACAACTTGTGTTAGGAACTGTTCTAAGACTGTTGCCATGGGAGACAGCATTCCTACACATGCAGATGTGGTGTCTTGTTGGATGCCTTTCCCTGCATGGTTGTCTACCTGTAGAAGTCTCAGAGTCTGCCAATTAACATTGCAACTACCTTAGGGGTGTCCTGGCTCTAAACCCTCTCTCCCACAGTTCTGTTCAAGAGAAATAAAATCTCTTTGCATTCAAGAAGTGTCTGGCGCCCATGAATCTACCTTACATCACACTCACAATGCCTTGAAAACCCACTCTATATGGAAGATATAGCAGCTCTTGGCTCTGTAGGTTTTCATTAGACTAAAGGAGGCCTGGGACCTTGCTACATCTATTTGTTAGAATTTTAGGTGGATATGAATGGAAGCTCCATGTCTATGGATGGATGGGTGGATGTAAATGGACATGTGTCCTTTTGCATCCGATTACCTCCAAGTCTGCAAAGGTTTAAAAAAAAGAAAAAGTCTGTGTAATTTTCTGTTTTTTAGGACCCAAACTTGACAGCTCAGAGGTGAAAGGATGTAATAGATGCAGGTCTGTTTTTCATCCAACTGCACATAGACCTAACATGGGTCCATTAGGCTCTGACAGGAAAAGACTGAACAGATACAGATGTCACAAAACTGACATACCTGTACTTACCATTTGTCTCCAATTTAGCAGGGAAACTGTTTACGGATACACTGCTGTGCGGAATGGAGGACACCCATGTGAAACAAGGGAGACTGTCACATACTTCTGACCCCTACACTGCATACATTATATTTTATGTTACATACTTGTGATCAAAGTGATTTTTATCGCATCAGTTGCTGGTTGCTAAGTACTCCCCAAGGGTTTCTTCTCCATTTGGAGGGCAGTATAGGGTCCCATGATTACTAATTGCAACCCTGGTTACAAAGTCCTGAACAGTAATATAGCACCCTCTAGTGTGCTACTAGTGTGAGTGGAGGAAAATGTATATTCTGAATCATGGTTTAAACCTGGGAGTCTTAATCTGGGTCAGGGTTTACTAGAGTTCAGGGCTGGATAACTCATACAGGCAACTCTGTGGTGCCTGCCCCTGGTTCTGGAAAGTTGGAGAATGTTCTGGAAACTGGAGGGTGGAGGCTAGGAGAGTTTTCCTGCATACTTAGGGGAGTTTATCCAATCCCCGGGCAGTGGGCCTGACATGGGGCTAAGCCAACCCTTAACCCCTTCCCGACCAGCCGCTGCAGTTATACTGCGGCAGGTTGGCTCTCCTGGGTAAGCAGTCGTAGCTGCTCTTTAAGACACTGTAGTAGGCACACACGCGCCCTGGAGCCGATGCGCGTGTCCGGTGGGTGCAATGACCGCCGGGCACCTGCGATCAATCGTGACAGAGCGAGAACCCGGGATCTGTGTGTGTAAACACACAAATCCTCGTTCTGTCAGGGGAGAGGAGACAGATCGTTGTTCCTACTAAGTAGGAACAACGATCTGTCTCCTCCTCTAATCAGCCACATTCCCCCCACAGTTAGAACACATCTAGGGAACACAGTTAACCCCTTGATCGCCCCTAGTGTTAACCCCTTCCCTGCCAGTGACATTTATACAGTAATCAGTGGCTATTTTTAGCTCTGTATAAATGTCACTGGTCCCAAAAAAGTGTCAAAAGTGTCTGATCTGTCCGTCGCAATGTTGCAGTCCCGATAAAAAATGCAGATCACCGCCATTAATAGTAAAAAAAAATAATAATAATAAAAATGCCATAAATCTATCCCCTATTTTGTAAACGCTATAACTTTTGCACAAACCAATATTTCGATTATTGTGAATTTTTTTTAACCAAAAATATGTAGAAGAATACATATCGGCCTAAACTGATGAAGAAATTCGTTTTTTTTTAAATTTTGGGATATTTACTATAGCAAAAAGTACAAAATATTGTGTTTTTTTTCAAAATTGGCGCTCTTTTTTTGTTTATAGCGCAAAAAATAAAAACCGCAGAGGCAATCAAATACCAGCAAAAGAAAGCTCTATTTGTGGGGAAATAAATTTTGTTGGGGTACAACATTGCAGGACCGTGCAATTGTCAGTTAAAGCGACACAGTGCCATTTCGCAAAAAAATGGCCTGGTCAGGAAGGGGTTAAAAGAGAAGTATGTTTTTTTTTTTAAGAATCATACCTACCTAGGTGGATGCAGCATTGCTCTGATGCTGCATCTGTTCCCCAGTGCCTGTAATACTGAGAACTAAGTGATCGAACATCGCAGATCACTCGGTTTATTTATTTATTTTTTTTTTTATTTATTGCAGGTACTTATATAGCGCCGTCAATTTACGCAGCGCTTTACATATACATTGTACATTCACATCAGTCCCTACCCTCAAGGAGCTTACAATCTAAGGTCCCTAACTCACATTCATACATACTAGGGACAATTTAGACAGGATCCAATTAACCTATCAGCATGTCTTTGGAGTGTGGGAGGAAACCGGAGTACCTGGAGGAAACCCACGCAGGCACAGGGAGAACATGCAAACTCCAGGCAGGTAGTGTCGTGGTTGGGATTCGAACCAGCGACCCTTCTTACTGCTAGGCGAGAGTGTTATCCACTACACCACTGTGCCACCCGTTATCACAGCTCTGTGAGCAGAGAGCTACTGACTGTCAGTCAGCGGCTCTCTGCTCTGCTCCCACGCTCACTGGAGCACTGGGCTGTGTAGGGGGGCAGGAGCGGCCGAATCAGGCTCTCAACGGCTCACTGAGAGGCCGAGCCGGGTGCTAGTCCAAGGAACTGGGCGGATCTCTATGGTTGTGATGACGCCCGAGCCTGGACCAACGGGTCACAGGAGTGCAAAACAAACTGCGCTCCTGTGATCCACAGTAGAAGTACAGCCAAACAAGCTTTGGCTGTACTTCTCCTTTAAATATGATTGAGTCATGCTGGCAGGGATGGCAGGTGGAAGATGGAAATGGAGTGCTGAGGGGACTGTCAGGGGCGATCCCCCTAGTCTGAGGGCGGGTGCTCAGGTTCTGGCCTGGGAGGATCCTGACAACAGGAGAAGCTTGGAAGGAGTCTTCCCTTAGAGGCAGTGGGAGCAAGGAGGACAGTGTGAGTACTACAGTATGGTGCAGGGACTTACAAAGGGAGAGACTGCCACATGTAGCAGGTCTCTCTGGAAGATAGTGGTTTGCTTCCTTAACCTTGCCCTGGGAGATCTTCAGAGTAGTTAGGTAGATTGGTGAAGAGAGTCAGTCAGGTAGACTGCTGAACAAGCAGCCAGATGGGCTGGTGGAGAAGCAGCCAAGTTGGGCTGGCATTTCCTGTAGTTGGTAGAGCTGGGACCAGTGTCTACAAGGGAGTTGGAGGTACTCCAGGATGCCATTCCCAACACTTTGTGTTGCTTTCTAAAGGCATATCTCCCAACTTATTGAGATGGGAATGGGGGACACCTAGCAGAAAAAGTATGCAGGCATAGGACACACCCCTTGCCATGCCCCCTTAAAGGAGAATTGTACAAAAAAACAAGATTGGTTAAACCCACCCAAGTGCTTTTTTTTTACCACTACTATTCCTTCATATTGGCTTTTGGAATTTACAAATGCAGCAATTTAGAAATCAGATGAAAGGTTTAGGACTGGGAAACACTTTTTGATAGATAAAAAGTGCATTTTATACACATCTATATAGATCAGACCAAAATGAGGGGACAAATGAGGAGTAATGAGGGATAGAGGGACATTGCTCCAAATTAGGGACAGTCCCTTCAAATCAGGGACAGTTGGGAGGTATGCTAAAGGGACTGAGAGTTCCTAGTCCTTAAGGGGCTTCTGCTCTGACTGTTAGCTGTCAGGGGATGAATCATTTAGATTTGTACAGACTAAGGATGAGGAATCAATCAGGGTTGTACAGAGTAAAGAGGAAGAATCAATCAGAGTTGTACATATGGAGGACATTGTCCCTGGTTTTGTTGTTATCAAGTTGGGAATTTAATAATATCTGTTCCCCATCTAAGTTATTACCCCCTAATAAAACATAAAAACAAAGTTCAAAGACTGTTCCTTGTGTCTGGAGAAAGTGTGGAAGTTACATGTTGCCTGGCTGGGCAGGAGTGGGGAACCCTGTCATCTGCAACCCCTACAAGGGGTAGTGCTACAGTAATATGACCAGTGGGCCCTTAAATTCCACACTTTCAAAAAGTAATCTTGCTCACAGAACTGTTACATATGTTTGGAACTGGCTGTCAGCATTGTGGATAGTGTATAGGTGTCACCAAGGGTTTTCATCTACACATGAAGAACTCCAGTGTTTCTGTTTACTATGGTGTTTTTTTTTTCTCAGATCTTAGTAAGTCTGGGTCCTGGAGGCTTTTTAGAGCTTTGGGTGGATTAAAGGTTCCAGTCCTCCTAGTTACACTTCTTACCTGTTAGCCAGACCTCACTAATTAGTCTTAGCTATCCTTTTTATATCAGAGCTTATGCTAGAGACTCTCTCGTTCACTGTCTCCACTGTGAACATTTGCTGCTGGGTGAAAACTGCTGTCAGAACTTAAAAACTTAAAAAAAAATACCTGAGCTCAGAAACAGATTTGTGTTTAGTTAGTAACCTTGGAGGGACCACTGCAAGTGAACCTGTCTATACAGTAGCAGATACATGCCCTAGTGGCACAGGAACTGATGTCTACAACTTGACAGCTGGTATAGAGTGCATTTTGGATATTGTCCCAACAGAATAGTGCAAAAACCTCAGCATCTTTCAGGAAGTGAGTGAATAAGAGGGGGAGTCCAAAAGGCTTAATTTGACCTGCAAACTCAGGATGTCACAATGAATCCTAAGCTTAACGAGGAAATTCTAGATACGATCAAGGTTACTATGGCCATCCAGTGTAGTGCGTAGTCTGTGTCCTTATGAGAATATCACCATGAAAACTCCACAGGGTCCCAGATGCATGATTTGCTTTGCCTTACAAGCAAATAGTTGCAACTGGAGGTGTAGTGGCACATTAGGCACAAAGGCCACAAGAGTGTGGCTACACTGATGTCACTTGTGTAGAGGCATATTGCTATTACACAAGGACTATTTCCAGGATCTGTCCACCAAGTTAGTCGACTTCTGACTGTCACTGAGGCGTCCACGGGTGCCAGATATGGATGACCTTCTAGTACAAAAGGAGTCTCTTTTTGAGCCATGCCGTGAGGCACGAAATATATGG
Organism: Aquarana catesbeiana; assembly: GCF_042186555.1. Taxonomy (NCBI): domain Eukaryota; kingdom Metazoa; phylum Chordata; class Amphibia; order Anura; family Ranidae; genus Aquarana; species Aquarana catesbeiana. Next base: position 605,919,588 of record NC_133326.1, on the reverse strand, counting down.
AGCTGGTGCTGCCAAGGACAGGGGCATGTGGCTACTATTTCCCCAATTTTAGAACAGCCTTTGGAATATGACCAGGGAGGTGTATGTCATTTTTTGCCAATCCGGATGGCAGCCTAAGGTACTGCAACGACTTCAGAAAATGAATGAAACATCCAAATTTAATGATTAACCTGTGCCCAGAGTGGATGAGTTGATAAGAGGTTGGGTGGGTCCTGCCATGTTCTTTAACAAACTCATTCTTACGAAGGGGTATTGGCAGGTTCCCTTAACATCCAAGGCAAAGGAAAAGACAGCTTTTGTGATCTCATATGGGCTGGACCCTGGCCTCATTCAAAAGAATGATGGACTGCATTTTAAAGCCCCACAAAGCCGTTATAACTAGATGGTGTTGTCGTTTTTAGTCTCATCTGTGATTCATACCTACAGATGGTCCAGGCACTTTTAAATTTCATCTGAAAGGTCAAGTTGACAGGAAATCAACAGGAGATGCAAAACAGACGTGGAAGAAGCCCCATATTTAAGCTACAGCATTGGGGAGGGGGTCATAAAGCCTCTAAAGGGCACAAATGAAGAAATAAAAAATGGACACTCAGAAACTATAAAACAAAAAAGTATGATACTAGGTTGGTGCCTAACTTTGCTACTATAGCAATCCCACTTACTGAAGGGGAGCAAGTCCACCATGATGAAATGGAACAAGGAGGCAGAGAGAACTTTCCAACAACTAAAGGGAGTGTACTGTAGTGTAAATGACCATTGTTAACCACCTCAGTTGAGAATTTCTTGTGCAAACCTGCAGGGCTGTCTTTTCGCATGGACACGCTGGGCAGTTGCCCAGGGGCCCCACTTGCCTGGGGGGCCCCACCTGCCCAGCGACCCCAGCTAAGCATCCTTCAGATGTCACAAAGTTCGCTACTGCACTGTGCCAGTGCTGTGTGGTGTGGCTCCTGCCTCCCTCACAGAGACAGAGTGCCGCGCGATCAGTCCCGATATCAGTCAGCGACTCAGCAGCAGGCAGTGTGAGTCAGCTGTCACTGTGAAGAACAGAGCCAATGCTTTCTGTGTAGCTCTTCAAAGGCGGAGTGATATGAAATGCACTTCGCCTGTGATAGATACAGAAAGCATCGGCTCCGCTCTCTACTGCAGCCGCATGCTGCAACTTTCAGTCACACTTCCACGTCTCAGAGGAGCCAGGCAGCAGTACACCCACCAGCATTAATACCCACCAGCACCAGCAGTACCCACGCCAGCATTAATACCCACCAGCACCAGCAGTACCCACGCCAGCATTAATACCCACCAGCAGCACCAGAGTGTGAGTGTGTACATTTATCAATCTTAGAGCTGCCGCTAGTTCCAGGAAGTGTAAGAAAGGTGAGGAAAAAGAAACTTTATTACAAGTTGGTGAAAATAACCTTTAGAGCAGAAATGAAATGTAATGTTTTGAGTGGAGCACAAAAGAGGAAAAAGGCTGCAGAGGAGAAAGAGAAAATGTACAAACTTTGCGCAATCATGCGTGATTATGTAGACAGGGCCCCAGTGCACTGTATTGCCCGGGAGCCTATAATGCTCTTAAGATGGCACTGCAAACCTGATACCCTGCCAAGATGAGCTTTTCTTTAGTGGAAAGAGAGTGACTGGCCATAAAGTGGGCACTAGAGTCAATGAAGTATTACCTTTTGGATAAGCAGTTCTGATTGATTACATACCATTGTCCAGTACAGTGGATGGCTCATAACAAAGGGAACAATGCAAGGACACAAAGTAGTGTCTGGCTCTGCAAAACTTCAAATTTTGTGTAGGATGCAGGCCAGGGACCCAGCAAGGTAACACTGATGGCATAATTCACTGTATGGTGGCAAGGTGCTCCAAATATGCTCCTGGCAGGTCTGATCAGAGGGAAAGGTATGTAAGGCACTGGCTGGCAGGATTGTGAATGGTGTATAGGTTTCTCACCTACACATAATGAGGGGCTCCAGTATTTCTGTCTGCTGAATAAGTTCTAGTCTGAGTCCCAGTGCCCAAGGGCTTTGTAGAGTTGTGTGGGATAAAGCCTTCATTTCAAGGTCCTCAACTTACCTGTTAGCCATACTTCACTAATTAGCCTACTTTAGTTCCTGTTATATGTAACCTGACTGATGCTAGAGCAGGGCTGGGCAACTTTTGAGAGGTAGAGATCTACCTGAACAACATGAAAGCGATCAAAGCTCACTGTGGTTTGGCACCCATTTTTTAAAATAAATTGACTAGTCCACGATTTTTACAGCGATATTTGCTTTATTAAATTTTTCTTACTATTCACTAAGGTCTTACTAAGTAAATAGTATGAAACAGAAAAATATATCAAAACAAATATCACTGTAAAAATATAAACTTATCCTACCTTAAAAAAAGTGGACAGTGTCAATAGGGCAGTGAACGGTGTGTAGACAGTGTCAGTAGGGCAGTTGATGGTGTCAATAGGGCTGTGGACAGTTTCAGTAGGGCAGTTGATGGTGTCAGTAGGGCAGTGGATTGTGTCAGTAAGTAGAGCAGTGGACAGTATCAGTAGAACAGTGGGCGGTGACGGTGTCAGTAGAGCAGAGGATGGTGTCAGTAGGATAGTGGATGATGTCAGGGGCATTTTCATGTGAAATTCGTTTCGTTCCGAATTTGTTTTTTAACGAATTTCGACAAATTCGTTAATTCGGAAATATCCAAATTAATGAAAACCCGTTTAACAAATTTTTCTGAATATTTGTAAATTCAAAAAATTTGTAAATTCATACATTCGTAAATTCGTACATTCGTAATTTATGAATGTACATTTGTACATTCGTAAATTATTGAATTCGGAAATTTGTAAATTTGTAAATTCGGAAATCTGAAATAATAATTAACTAATAATAACTTAACTACTATTACTAGTAACTATTAAATTATAGGTATTGTAGTTTCCTTTCAAATTTGGCTGTTAGTGAACGTAACACATACAAATTTATCCGAAGGTTACGAATGATCCGAAATAACGAATGCCGTATCCAAACGAATGGAACGTAATGAATTAATAATAATAAATAACAATAATAATAATAAAAGCGTTTTATTATTATTATGTATTATTAATTTGTTCCGTTCCATTTGTTTAGATGCAGCATTCGTTATTTCGGATAATGCGTAACTTCGGATAAATTCGAATTTGTTACGTTCACTGACAGCCAAATTTGAAAGGAAATTACAATACTTATAATTTAATAGTTAGTTACTATTTCAGATTTTCGAATTTTCGGGTTTTTGGATTTTCAAATTTTGAATTTACAAATGTACGAATTTACGAATGTACAAATTTACGAATGTACGAATTTACGAATTGTGATCATAACGAATGACGTGAAAAACGGAAAAAAAATTAAACTAATGAAACGAAAATTAACTAATTTTTTGGCTGTGCACATGCCTAGTAGGGCAGTGGATGGTGTCAGTAGGGCAGTGGATGGTGTCAGTAAGTAGATCAGTGGACAGTATCAGTAGAGCAGTGGACGGTGATGGTGTCAGTAGAGCAGAGGATGGTGTCAGTAGGATAGCGGATGATGTCAGGCAGTAGAGCAGTGGATGGTGTCAGTAGGGCAGTGGATGGTGTCAGTAAGTAGAGCAGTGGACAGTATCAGTATAGCAGTGGACTGTGTCAGTAGAGCAGAGTATGGTGTCAGTAGGACAGCGGACAATGTCAGTCAGTAGAACAGTGGGTGGTTTCAGTAGGGCAGAGGTTTGTGTCAGTAGGGCATTAGTAATTTTTTATCTATTATTATTATATTTTACAAATTATTTTTTTATTATTTTTTACAATGTTCATTTTTACAATGTTTTAGGAGCTCCATTGGGAGCTTTGGTGAAATATCAGGGGTCTAAACAGACCCCTGATGTCTCACTTTTGAGAGACTCCCCAGTTCCTTTTTCTGCAGCCTTAGCTGCAATAGATAGTGAATGAATAGTGAATGAAAAGTGTCAATAGGGCAGTGGACAATGTGTGGACAGTGTCAGTAGGTCAGTAGATGGTGTCAGGGCAGTGGACAGTATCAGTAGAGCAGTGGATGGTGTTAGTAGAGCAGTGAACGGTGTCAGTAGGGCAGTGGGTGGTGTATATACAGCGTCAGCAGGGCAGTGAACAGTGTGTAGACAGTGTCAGCAGGGCAGTGAACAGTGTGTAGACAGTGTCAGTAGGGCAGTGAACAGCGTGTAGACAGTGTCAGTAGGGAAGTTGATGGTGTCAGTAGGGCAGTAGATGGTGTCAGTAGGGCAGTAGATGGTGTCAGTAGGGCAGTGGACGGTGTGTAGACAGTGTCAGTAGGGCAGTTGATGGTGTCAGTAGGGCAGTGGATGGTGTCAGTAGGGCAGTGGACGGTGTGTGGACAGTGTTAGTAGGGCAGTGGATGGTGTCAGTAGGGCAGTGGATGGTGTCAGTAGTGCAGTGGATGGTGTCAGTAGTGCAGTTGATGGTGTCAGTAGAGCAGAGGATGGTGTCAGTAGAGCAGTGGACAGGGTCAGTAGGGCAGTGGGAGGTGTCAGTAGGGCAGAGGTTTGTGTCAGTAGGGAAATAGTTTTTTTTTTTTTTTTTTTTACAAATTTTGTACAATTTTTTTTTTTTTATTATTATTTTTTACAATGTTCATTTTTACAATTTTTTAGGAGCCCCATTGGTGGCTTTGGTGAAATATCAGGGGTCTAAACAGATCACTTTTGAGAGATTCCCCAGTTCCTTTCTCTGCAGTCTTAGCTGCAATAGACAGTGAATGAATAAGGAATGAAAAGTGTCAATAGGGCAGTGGACAGTGTGTGGACAGTGTCAGTAGGGCAGTTGATGGTGTCAGTAGGGCAGTGGACAGTATCAGTAGAGCAGTGGATGGTTTCAGTAGAGCAGTGGATGGTGTCAGTAGGGCAGTGGATGGTGTCAGTAGGGCAGAAGTTTGTGTCAGAACACTTAAACAGTGTGGGAAGTGTGAACAGGGCAGTGGACAGTGTGTGAACACTGTCAGTAGTAGGGGTGCAACGGATTGTCACCGATCCGTGATCCGAACGGTTCAGCCTGTTCGGATCGGCACACATGCGCTCTGCGGAGTGCACCGCCGCCTCGGCCTTAGGAAAGGCCGCGGCTTCGGCCTAGCTCCGGAGCGGTGGCCATCTTGGTACACCCAGCGGCCGTTTACCACGTTATCGCTCCGTCAAATGACGGAGCGATCACTTGTAAACAAACCGGCGTCATGTCATGACGCCGGTTCCTCTCTCCCCTCTGTGTACTGATCTGTACAGTGGAGGGGAGAGATCAGATGGCAGCAGTGCCAATACTCTGCCATACCCTGCCAATACTCTGCAATGCCCTGCCAATACTCTACAATGCCCTGACAATACTCTGCAATGCCCTGACAATACTCTGCAATACCCTGACAATACCCTGCTAATACTTTGCAATACCCTGCCAATACTCTGCAATACCCTGCCAATACTCTGCAATACCCTGCTAATACCTTGCCAATACTCTGCCAATACCTGCCAATAGCCTGCCAATACCCTGCCAATACCCTGCCATACTCTGCCATACTCTGCAATACCCTGCCAATACTCTGCAATACCCTGCTAATACCCTGCAATACTCTGCCAATACTCTGCCAATACCTGCCAATACCCTGCCAATACCTTGCCATACTCTGCCAATACCCTGCCATACTCTGCAATACCCTGCCAATACTCTGCCAATACTCTGCCAATACTCTGCAATACACTGCCAATACTATGCCAATACCCTGCCAATACTCTGCAATACCCTGCTAATATATTATTACAGTGGGGGAGATTGCGAATATTACAGTGGGGGAGATGACATGGATATTACAGTGGGGGAGATGACGTGGATATTACAGTGGGGGAGATGACGTGGATATTACAGTGGGGGAGATGACGTGGATATTACAATGAGGGAGATTTTTTTTTGTTGATCCGAAAATTATCCGAACCGTGACTCCTGATCTGAGGAACAATCCGAACCGTAGGGTAGAGGACGGTGTGTAGACAGTGTCAGTAGGGCAGTGGGTGGTGTGTAGACAGTGTCAGTAGGGCAATGAACAGTGTGTAGACAGTGTCAGTAGGGCAGTTGATGGTGTTAGTAGGGCAGCGGACAGTGTGTGGACAGTGTCAACAGAGCAGTGGATAGTGTGTAGACAGTGTCAACAGGGCAGTGGATGGTGTGTGGATAGTGTCAGTAGGGCAGTTGACGGTGTCAGTAGGGCAGTGGATGGTGTCAGTAAGGTAGTGGACAGTGTCAGTAGGTAGAGCAGTGGACAGTATCAGTAGAGCAGTGGACAGTGTCAGTAGAGCAGTGGACAGTGTCAGTAGAGCAGAAGATGGTGTCAGTAGGACAGCGGATGATGTCAGTCAGTAGAGCAGTGGACAGTGTCAGTAAGGCAGTGGGTGGTGTTAGTAGGGCATTAATATTTTTATTAATATTTTTTACAAATTTAAAAAAATTATTTTTTACAATAATAATTTTTACAGTTTTTTAGGAGCCCCATTGGGGTTTTGATGAAACATCAGGGGTCTAAACAGACCCCTGATGTCTCTCTTTTGAGAGATTCCCCAGTCCCTTTCTCTGCAGCCTCAGCTGCAATAGACTGTGAATGAATGGGAAGTGTTCTGTGCTGAGCGGGCTGTGCAGCAGAAGGAAGTGGAGCCTGGACATGAGGGGTGAGGGGGGCGGGATTTTTATTAAAACCGATCCACTGTATTTTCCTTCTGCAGCAGCTGAAGACTTGCAGGAGGGAGAGGAGAAGCCGGCTTTCAGGTGCTGCAGGAGGAAAATACAGGGGAGCAGTTCTAGTAAATGTTGCTCCCGCCACCCCTCCTGTTCAGATTCCTGGGTCGGCAAGGGATGCAATCTACCCATCACCTGCCTGCAATCGATGAGTACATCTTATTCGAAGGGGTTGCCGACCCTGTGCTAGAGGCTAGAACGAGCAGATGTTTTGTTTTTTGGGGATATTTGCTGTACAAAGCCCTTCTGCATTTATGCTGTTTGTTTATTGCCTTGCTGGATAATAGCACAGGGTAAAAGTGCTTGAAATGTTCCTTGATGTCCCTGCATGGTTTACCATTACCAGTTGAGCCTGTCCTCCTTACATATTATTCAGAATGATATCATTGTGCTATTCATGATGAAGTTATTGGTCTTGTTAGGGGCCTGCATTTGGATTTCTTGTTATTCCACTGCCCAGTACATAGATAATACATAGTTCAATGACCCCCCCACCCCTCTCTCTGACAACATAGTGATATATGCATGCAGAAGGAACATTTGAAAGTAATTATGACAAAGCCAATGTTTGTATAGTTCAGGCACCTGTGCTAGATTTCTATTAAAGCAATTAGCATTAAGAGGTGAATAGGTCATTTTGATGGGATGGCTTTTAAGATGAACAATGACAGACCACAAGACCATATAATGAATTTGCTGTGGGTCCTGATCATATATAGTTACACTTCTGAGCCTGTGATACTCTATAGCAGTGCTTTTCAACCTGTTATACCTACGCTCTGGGTGGTGTTTCAAACATCAAACTCATCATAAATAAACTGATTATTTTAAAGAGAACTTGTAATCACAGTATTTGTGTGACCTAGACTCAACCAATGGAAGCAGCCATTACCCAACTCTCAGTGGTATTCTCATGCTTAGTCAGAACTAGTATGTAACTTTAGGGTTTAAAGCAGAACTCCAAGCTGTTGTTACAATGCTACAACTTGTGTGCCTTACCCCAGCTGATGAAGGATTTACAAGATTTAAAACTTGATTTGTCAAGCGGATTATTGAACAGAGCAGAACGTGCCTCACTTCAACTTCATATGGCAGCCAGTGCATAGATTTTCTTCTCTTCTTCTCTTTTACTGAGTGGGCATTTCTCCATCAACCCATACAATGCAAGACCAGTGGGGCAGTAACTGGACTGGTTGAAATTTTGCAGAACAAGAAGCTTTATGTAACCAATCATGACACAAGCATTAAATCCTTCATCAGCTGTGGTGCCCCCCTTCATGTATACTCATATTCTTGGTGCTCCCCCACAGCACCATTGCTCCATTGGGCATTGCTCTGACTCATTCAGTTGTGTGGGTAAAGCTGTACATACACTAATTCATTTTCAATCACTGTGTGCCAGTCCCTGCCCAACAGACGTTGATCTCTTGATCAACTTCTGTTGAAGGAACATGTACAATTTTCCTTGATCAATGCCTGCAGCTGGACAGTAACTGGACTGGTTGAGAATTGGCAAGACAAGAAGCTTCATGTGATCAATCATGACACAAGCATTAAATCTTTCATCAGCTGTGGTGAGCACAATTCTTAGGATTTTAGCAACTGCCCAAGGATGGGCTTTAAAGATCTTTAAGGCATCTCAGTTGGCTATGTATCCTTATGGTAGCTTCCCTATCATATATATAGGTAACCAATATAGGTAAAGTGACAGAGTCTCCTGAAAGCCCCACCCATGTATACTCATATTCTTGGTGCTCCCCCACAGCACCACTGCTCCATTGGTCATTGCTCTGACTCGTTCAGTTGTGTGGGTAAAGCTGGCCATACACTGATTCATTTTCAATTACTGTGTGCCAGTCCCTGCCCAACAGACGTGGATCTCTTCATCAACTTCTGTTGATGAAGGAACATGTTGGAAAATTTTCCTTGATCAATGTCTGGGCTGGTCCAGAATCGGCAAGACAAGAAACTTCATGTGACCAATCATGACTCAAGCATGAAATCCTTCATCAGCTGTGGTGAGCACAATTCTTAGGATTTTAGCAACTGCCAATTAGCTACAGGCACTGATCAGTGTATGGTAACAGCAGCATAGGTCGCTGTCAGAATAAAATTTCCCAGTGCGATGGATTCCTCCATTCACCTCATTTGTGTGGATGGAGGAATCTGTTCATTTTTTTTTTTTAGTCCGCTGGCTGAACAACTAATAGTGTATGGCCAGCCGAAGTTTTAACTTGAGCTATTGAACTCTGTATATAACAGGTATTTTAATAAAAGCAGATAGGCAGACATAGAAAGCATGGTAAGGGGAGCCTAAAGCTCCACCTACTGGTTGGAAATAAGAATGCTAAATATTCGTATACAGTAATTCCTAGTTGCCTGAACAAAAAAAGAAAAATATTTTTAAAAACTGTCTCTAGTCCAGCAAATATTTACAAAAACACGACACACCCTCTTTTTTTTTTTTTTTTTTTTTTTTTTTTTTTTTTTTAGAAAAAGAAGGAGCTGACTACCATCATCCTAAAACTGACTAGACAGCAGAGAAAAGAACTCCAGTGCTGAAATTTGCAAAGAAGTGCCTCTGCCTGCATCAAAATTAAAAGATTGGTTTTGAGTGGGCTTATCTTTAGGGGCAATTCTCTCTTTCGTAGCATCAAAACCGGATTGGAAATTGGCCTCCACTTCTAATTTGAAGCGCAATTCACCCAAAATTAAACTTCACATTCTTAATATATGGCCACCATTGACAGAACAGTAGTGGACTGTGCACTTTGCAAGTGCAGTTACTCCAAAACTTGAAAAAATGAAAAACAAAACTGCATTTTTGCTTGCTCGTAAATGGATAATGGAAGTCAGCAGAGCTTCCCCTCATTTAATAAGCTCTGGAGCAAATGCACTTGCAAAGTGCACAGTCTTTTTGCCTTTAGTAAACCAACCCCACTATATACAGAGCATCCAATCAAAAAACAGCTTTCATAATTATGTTAAGTGCTTGTGTCTGATTGGTATAGTACACCCGTATATTGTGTTGTTAAACAATTGCCATTGTAATCTCTTATGGTGGCCACACAAACTTCAATTTTATTATCCGATCCATGTGAGATGTAATCAAAATGATCGATTTTACAAACAATGGCACAGCTCTAACTTCCCTTCCAATCTAATTTCAATTGAATTAGATCTGGTTCAATCAAACTGATTCCATCAGCCAGGGAAAAATATAAATTTTTTTGCATTTATCAGCACCGCTGATATTATTTGTTCATAAATATGATCAGGGCTTTTTTTCAGCTGGAACTTGGTGGAACTCAGTTCCACCACCTCTGGCTCAGGCCCTCTGCTCATCTCCATCACTTATAAACACAGAAGTCTGGTTTCTATGTTTACAGGTCACAGCTTGTCTCCCAAAGGCTCCCACAGATCTGATCTCCTGAGCAGCTCCACTGAGTGCAGGATGGGGAAAAGGGAGATGCAGGTGCTCAAGGTGCAGTGCGGATGGCGACACTCCGCTGGATGATCTCCCTGCAAGTGAGAAAGACGGGGCGAACTACAGTGTGCAAGGAGGTACTAGAGCTGACTGGGTGCTTCACTGCAGCAAAAGTTGGAAATGTGGAAGACGGTGGAGCTTTTAAGGAGGGGGGAGAATAAGGCGGTGGTGGGGGGTGGATTGCATGCAGAGGTCAAAGCTGGAGAGGGGTAAAAGTGATATGTGAATGGGGGATGCAGAGGTAAGCAGCTGTGGAAGATAGCTGAACATTACACTCTGTGTAGCTCACCCCTGAACTTTGAACTATGTAGGTAGTGTACCACTGAACTCTGCACGTAGCGCAACCCTGAACCCTGCACTCTGTGTGTAACCCCCCCCCAACTCTGCCCTCTGTACGTAATGCACTCCTGGTATTTAATGCTCTTTAAGACCCTCCCATTTTGAAATTTGACCACACCCACTATTTGATGGAGGGTGTGTGTGGGATGGAGAAGGGGATTTCGGGGGTCGCAGTTGAGTTCCTGCACCTATTTTCAGAGAAAAAGAGGTCTGAATATGATGATATTTCCATCAATCAGGTTATGAGATTGCATGGTGGAAACACAGGTGCAATCAATAACTTATGATTGCAAGTTATGATTGTATCTTAACCATACCTCCCAACAATTTATGATGGGAATGGGGGAAACCTACTAACAAATGTATGTAGGCACAGGACATGTCCCCTGCCACATTCCCTTAAAGGAGAATTAACCAAAAAAAAAGGTTAATTAAATCCACAAGGACTTTTTTTTTTACCACTAATGTTCCTTTATATTGGCTTTTAAAATGTACAAATGCAGGAATTTATAAATTAGATGAAAGCTTTAGCACTGGAAAACACTTTTTGAAAGATAAAAAGTGCATTTTATATACTATATGGATCAGACCAAAATGAGGGACAAATGAGGGGGAAAGAGGGAAAAAGGGACATTGCTCCAAATCAGGGACAGTCCCTCGAAATCAGGGACAGTTGGGAGCTATGTCTTAACCATCAATCAAAATCCACTCTCCCGTGTATGGCATATCCATTGAGTGGGTTGTCAGCTATAGATTCATTATTGCTGAAAACAGGAAAATAAATCAATAATGCTTTTGAAATGTGTATGGCCACCATTAAACAGGCATTAAATAAATCAAGGTTTCAAACCAATATCTTTGAAGTCTATTGAAAACATTTGTCTGTTGTTTTGCACTGTGATACAAGGAAAGGCAAACACTGCTATAGTTCACTGAATCATAAAGTACAGTAGAACTCTCAGACGTCTCCATCTCTTCTCCTCCCTCTTTCCCAGTAACATGTCCTGGTGCTGGGGGGGTTAAAGATCTAGAGGGGGGGAGAGCAGGGTGGAGAGGGGCTGGATTCAATTTCCTTTCTGCAGATGTCAGGTACAGACTCACACAGGGTCAGAAGGAGAGGGATAACGACACAAAGAATTTGGGATAAAAGGGACATTCTCCAGCCCATTATTTCATAACCCCTCCAGCAGACTTCATCGTTCCTGGTTACCCTTGAACTTCAGAGTTTTTGTGACTTCTCCAAACGTGTGTGACCTGACTTCTACCTACTACAGTCCCAGGAGAGGACTTTCCAAACTGACTTTGACTGAGTGGTACCCACACATCTCCTACCCAGTGGGCATCTCTCTTCTTCCCCCATCTTCTGGGCATCAAGGGACCACATAAGAGGTTAGTGGAGCATCCTGTCCCTAATGGTGAAGTACCGCGTGTTGCTGTGTAGGGAGCTTGGGGGGTTAGGTTATGTTACTCTTTTTTATTGCACGTATTCTTTTTTCACAGCACTTTAGAGAGAACATTGATCCCTTCACATTAGTCCCTGCCCACGCAGAAGCTTGGGATTTAATGTGCCCGCCAAAGTCACACATAGTATGGTTAGTTAGGCTGGATTCACACCTATGCATTTTTAGTGCTTTCTGCAGATTTGCCCTACAGTCCATCTACCATGGTTTCCTATGGAATACGTTCTGTAGTGCAAATTTGCAAAATGCAAAAAGCACTAAAAATGCATAGGTGTGAATCCAGCCTTACCTACAATTGTGTTTTTGAATTTTGGAAGGACTGGCACACAAAGTGGAAGCACAAACAGGCAGGAATATTATAAGTTCAGTGTATACCCTAGTGCTGCGCACCCATCATTCAGCTCACAGGGCAAAGATCAATGATGATGTGAGAGACAGATTTAACCCCTAACCACCATTCAAAATAGACCTTTCATCTTTTTTTTTTTTAAAGTAAAATTATTAGTAAAAATTGATTTGTTAGATGCTTTGTGTGGGCACACTATACATATATACCTGTTTTGATCTTCACCCTTTTAATGAAGTTCCCTCCGCTCCACCTCTCCTCTCACCCTGTACATGAATAGTGCTGTTTTTAAAAGAAAATGTCCATCCCCCCATCATGGACATCACTCGCCTAGATGTGCACAATGCCCACGGTGCCTCCCGGGATATGCATGTCACATATCCCAGGAAGCATAGTGTTTAATTCACAAAGGAGGAGGGGGGCAGGCCTAGTGGCACATCATCAGGAGTCCGCTAAATCCAGAAGAACCAATGGGCATCTCAATGACGTCAGAAACAACATGGCCTGAGCAGTGGCAGGGGATCAGAGGATCTTGGTGGGGCAATGCTGGATCCGATGGGTGGGTGAGTATCTAAAATATACGAATCCACCTCCCGATAAGCATTGGTAAAAAAAAACAGGGGGGGTGGGGTGTAGGGTTGTTGATTGAAGATCCCAGGAAGCATAGTGTTTAATTCACAAAGGAGGAGGGGGCAGGCCTAGTGGCACATCATCAGGAGGCCCGCCCGCTGAATCCGGAAGAGCCAATGGGCATCTCAATGACATCAAAAACAACATAGTGGTGCGGGTGACAGGGGATCAGAGGATCTCAGTGGGACAACACTGGATCCGCTGCTTGAGTATCTAAAATGTGCAACACCCACCCCCAGATAAGCAGGGGGAAAAAAATAACATGGGGGGGGGGGTTGTGTGGGGTCATTGATTGAAGATCCGCTTTCATAGATAAAAACTCTGATAGAGCAGTAATAATGGTTTGTGTCACTATCCAACTTTTCATCCTAAATAGGTTTTTATTCATTAACAATGGGGAATGTATAGTTTTTTCATTTTCTTTAGTCCCCATTTACAACTTGAGGCTCAAAGCTCTGAAAAACACTCAACAAGTCAAATCTTCTGCTTTTAGATTGTCCCTGTTTACATTTGAGCATTCAGGTGCCTGTAGCTCATTGCCTGGAGTTACAAAAGGTGCATGAATTCGTTTTGAAGCAGGATGGGTCATTTTTTGGCCTATTGCTCTCAATGGGAGCATGTGGGGAAACATGCAAAAAAAAAAGTGTTATATGCATTTTTTAGGTGCTCCCAAAATAAAAATTCATGGGACCAAAAACGCACGATCCTGCCCCACAAAAGCTTCTGTATGACACTTCACTCCTAAAAACGAGCAAAAAAGCATACGCAAAAGTGTAAATGGGGGGCTTTAGATAACTATGTAAAAAAGCTTAACTTTATATACGTAAAATTATCAATATGTGTATATATGTTTAAACTTGTTTCTATATAACATATAATATAATTACATACTGTATGTACATAGGACAATTATTACATATTTATTACATTTGCAGCCTCTGCTTCTTGCTTTGTAGTGCTGCACAATTGTGCTTTGATGCTCCTTCTCACAATGCAAGTCTATGAGTCAGATGACTGTTTATCAAAACCATGCACTCCCCATGTGACTGACTATAAAAAAAAGGCACCCCCCCATCTCAGAGAGTCAGAGTGCTTCCATTGAGAGCTCCCTCTGGTGGCTAGTTTGGAACTCTCCATACTTAACAACTTAAAACCATGTAAAAAAAAGATCTCTTGACGAACAATACTGCAATAACTTACATCATGCACACACCACTGAATACACTATATTTTTTCTTTAATATGATAAACAGCTCAGATTTCATTGGTCAGAAGGCAATAGACTGAGATCTGATCCGTATTGGTGTCTACAGAACTTTTTTTGTCATTTTTTCATGAACTGCTTTATGGGATTACCTTGCATCATGTCTTTATAATTTTATAAACTGTAAATGACTTTTATAGCACAAAACTTCCTTCAGTAATTACACACATGGTGTAGGAAATGTAATTACAGATCACTTTCTGTGAAAGTCAGAAATATCTATTGATTGGGCGCATACATTCCTCTGACAGCAGGGAACGGTTTGCGATCTTGTTTTTGCTATTACAGGGATTGTGTATGTCAATGAGACACGAGGGATTGCAGCTGCAAACTAACACCTGTTTGGTTACTGCTTGTAGTTTCTTTATTTTTATACATTTTATAACATTTACATTGCAACGTTTATTCAAACAAGATGTTTATAACAAGCAGTTCCAGGCAACAGGTGAAACCAATTAGTGAGCTGCACATTCTGTTCTGCAAACACTGCAACCTTGAAAAAGTCAGGACTTCCATCCAATGTGGGTTAACGTGACCCTCTCTTGAAAAAAAAAGTATTAAAACCCCTGTTACCTTTAAAAAAGCATTCCACTTTCCCAGTGCTTGTGCCACTGAATGCTGATCCATTCACCAGGTTTGTCCTTAAAGCCCACTGGGAACTACCTATAGTTTTGATCTCTTAGGACCCCAGTGGGTCCCTCTAGTTCCTCCTGCTGACCTCTATATCATTACTGGGTCCTATAGTGAGTGGGAAGGCAGGAGGAGAAACCAATGACAGCTGCAGGGGACCCAGGTGATCAACAATCTCACAAGTGTTGGTTTCCTAGCGGACTTCAGGGATGAGGACTTGTGAATGGTGTTTGATGGCGTGGGCAGGTAACAGGGGTTTTATTACTTTTTGCAACAGCTACATTCACACAGTTGATTAGGGGCATACTGCAGATTCAGGGGCATACAGCAGATTCAGGGGCATGCAACAAATTCAGGGGCATACAGCAGATTCAGGGGCATGCAGCAGATTCAGGGGCATGCAGCAGATTCAGGAGCATGCAGCAGATTCGGGGGCATGCAGCAGATTCAGGGGCATGCAGCAGATTCAGAGGCATGCAGTAGATTCAGAGGCATACAGCAGATTCAGGGGCATACAGCAGATTCAGGGGCATGCAGCAGATTGAGGGGCATGCAGCAGAATCAGGGGCATGCAACAAATTCAGGGGCATACAGCAGATTCAGGGGCATGCAGCAGATTCAAGGGCATGCAGCATATTCAGGGGTATGCAACAAATTCAGAAGCATGCAGCAGATTCAGGGGCATGCAGCATATTCAGGGGTATGCAACAAATTCAGAGGCATGCAGCAGATTCAGGAGCATGCAGCAGATTCAGGGGCATGCAGCAGATTCAGGGGCATGCAGCAGATTCAGAGGCATGCAGCAGATTCAGAGGCATGCAGCAGATTCAGAGGCATGCAGCAGATTCAGAGGCATACAGCAGATTCAGGGGCATGCAGCAGATTCAGGGGCATGCAGCAGATTCAGAGGCATGCAGTAGATTCAGAGGCATGCAGCAGATTCAGGGGCATACAGCAGATTCAGGGGCATACAGCAGATTGAGGGGCATGCAGCAGATTGAGGGGCATGCAGCAGATTCAGGGGCATGCAACAAATTCAGGGGCATACAGCAGATTCAGGGGCATACAGCAGATTCAGAGGCATGCAGTACTATCAGATGTTCAGGAGACAATCCTAACGCCTCCTGAATACCTGTTTTTTTTTTTTTTTCATTTTTGCCAAAAGGCAATTTACAATGGGGCTAATGCACCGCGACTGTGAGCCAAGGGCTTGGCTCACAGTTGCAGCACAGCCCCATCAACTTGACAGGCTCTTTTCACACACAACTCAGATGAGTAGTTACATACAAACAGTGGCAGCTCCAGCCTTTGATTTGTACAATTTTTCTCTTTTGCACAGACTATGTTTACAACTTCTAGCAAGAATCTACTGACTCTTGATGGTGGCTGGCCCTGTGCAAACATGTGAATTTAGCCTAAGAAAGATATGCTTCACAATGTTTTCCACCAACAGAGGTGAGGGAGGGTTTGTTTTAATGCCTCTTTAGGAGTACATTAATACATATAGAACACAGGAACACTTGCCTAATAGCTCCGCCGCTGGTCTGGATCAAATACAGCAGCATTGGCTCCTGTATGGAAGGTCATGCAGTCCAAGTCTCTCTCTGCTTATTGGAAATTCCCATTTAGAAGATATTACAGTTCTTCAATCAAGGTTTCAGACCCAGCTAACAGGGAAAGAATTTACCTGCCCATAACTAAATAACTGATAATTACCAAGCAACAGCTATTTACAAATACATGCAGCAGGGAAAAATTCCCTACACTCTAATGTCTAATGTGACCCCACTTTTATGGAGAAAAATCAGTCCCCTAAAGTTGAAGTTTAATATGATATTTTTTTAACATAGTTACATTGGTCCAGCTTGGAACAATGTAAATTATGCTTGTCTCATACCTCACCATTCCCTGTGGAAGCTTCAAATCATTGTAGCAGTCACCACTACTACAGTGATAGCAGCAGTCCTCTAGGTCCAGTGTCAAGCAGCTGCCCTTCTGCATAGTAACCATTGGGGGGGGGGGGGGGCAGTGGGGTCCATCACTGGACACTGCCACCATTAAGATATTCAGAGAAAGCCTTGTGTTTTTTTCAATGAAAACAAGGCATTCTCTGATGGGACAAGGTGGAAAGGTGGGACAGTGACATCACAATCTCCATAACAATCTCCATCTCATCCTATTAGAGAACACCTGTATTCACTGAAAACATTCAGGGCTTTCTCTAAAGGGTGGCAGTGCCAAGTAAGCGACTCCCTGTGGTTACTATGTAGATTGCTGCTATCACTGTAGAAGCTGTGACTACTACAATGATTCTCTGCTTCCACAGGGATGTATCAGGTATGAGATATGCATACTTTTATTGTTCAAAGCTGGACCAATGTAATCATGCAAGAAACATCATACCTAAACCTTAACTTTAAGGTAAATTATATACTTATACAATGCAAGGATTATAAACTGTTTTGCTCATTTGTGTCTTTTCTCAAATTGATTTTATTATAAACCTCTGGTGCAATCCCAGGAGTGTAATGAGAAAAGATGCAGCATACATCCCCTAAAGTCTTGTACACACAATCAGATTGTTGGCAGGGGATTGTCTGCTGACAGACTGTTATCCTAAAATCTTATCGATAGTACTCTCCTTCAGACAATTGTTGTCCAACTTCCGGCCAACAAATGTTGGATGGCAGTCTAGTAAATTTTCAGCGGACAACGGTCTTTTGTCAGATTTTCGTATGGTCAGTACACAAATCCGTCATACAAAAGTCAAAAGTACAAACATGCATGCTCAAAATCAGTGCTCACAAAACACAAAATTACCAGAAGATGCCCAAAAGGTGGCGCTCAAGAGCTGAAATTCCTCGTAGTACATCACTACATTCCTGTTTGTTGGCCAACAATTGTGTACCGTTAGTATGCAAGACAAGTTCCTGGCACACACCCTTTGGACAAAAAACAGACGCTCGGTTGGCCAACAATCGGATTGTGTGTACGAGGCTTTAGAAGGAGATGATTATACCCCCTGTCGCTTTCAGCAGCTGTAGTGCCCACTGATCCTGAGCCATTCTAATGAACTGGGCTGCTCTGCAAACTCCCTGCAACTACATGCAAGGCATGCAATTTTGAAGCACTAGTGCTGGGTTCAATGGATCGCTCTTCAGAGACCAAACCTGGATGAAACTAGCTGGAAGGGATGATTGAGATTTGTCTTTAAAGAAAAGCAGTGAGCCAATCACACCAGCAAGAAATGTGGTCTTTGGGGGGCATCAGGAAAACCAGTGTTGTACAGCACACTTCCAGGGTGCCTTATTGCAAAAAGCAACATTTTAATGTTTATGACTTTTAGGCCACATTCATGCAGGAGGCAGAGGGGCAACTGGCAGTAGATTTGAGTTTATAATGGAAGATTTTATAATGCATGCCACTTTTATTGGGTGGCACTGGTGCCAAAGGTGCCCCATTCAAGTGAATAGGACCATACTGCAGTGCAGCGGGATTTCCCCCAAAAAAACAGGCATCCAAGAGGCAACATCAGAGCTACCAGTCAACCAGCTTTGAAAAGCTATTTACTGTGGATCGCTTTTCAGAGCTGTCATGAAACCAGCTGTGTGTACAAGGCCTTAAAAGATTACATTGATGGAAAGTTTTTTTTAATAACTTTGATTTACAGTACTAAATAGTGTGTGCAGCAATTGTATGTTGTATTATTTTTAAAAATAAGAGTGGAGTTTCCTTTATTGATATATCCATGCACATATGATGTCATTTATATCTAGTGCCACTTTCATGATTTGATTTCTCTTGTTTTTAGGCTTTCCTTCATTATCGTTGGCACCCCCTGGTAATGAGGGATGTGGGGGGGTAGAGCATCCTTACTGTTCCTTTCTCTGCTACTGCCACTGCTGCCCTCTACTGGCAGGGCACAGACTACTCTCACCGATGATGAGATTGAAGACTTTCTGCAAGGATTTCTAAAAGAGCTGATCCCCGAGGAAGAAGAAGAGGACAAAGGAGAGCCTAAGAGGGAGGAAGATGAAGAGGGAGTGCTGATTACTAGGACGGAGAGGTACGAGGAAGAGACTAAAGTGGGAAAAAAGACTAAAGCAACAAAAAGCGAAGATGGAGGTGGTAAGTTACATATGGAAATGAGTAATAATGTCTGTTACTCCTGTGTATATCAGTTTAGCTGAGAGTGGTAGTCCCCTTTTTCAGAAAGGAAACCCTAACTATGACCTTAGAAAATTGATTTGAATGCTGCTTCACTTGAGCAATTAGTTGATTTACATGGCGACACAGTGTCTGCAAAATCCTTGGTTTTAGTAAAGGCAACTCATGCCAAACAATGTAACACGTATCCAAACCCTAACTAAAGGTACCTTTTTCACATTTTTGGTTAGAGGGAGGTTTTTTTTTTGCTTTCTGTGTCCCATTGCGGAGATTTACCTTCACTTCCTGTCCGATTGTCAATACACGAGGTCAGAGAAACTCCCTCCAAAGTGAGGGAATCCCTGATTGTCACCAGAACTATTGTCTCCATTTGAAGATTGCCCTTCTATACTTGTTCTGGAGGCAACGCAAAATTTGGGATTTTCTTTCACTGATAGCAGTAAATATGATAAATAGAGAAGGTGAATCTCCCCAACGGGGTTACAGACCACAATAAAAACCCGACAGGTGTTCTAATCCCTCTCCACTCTATACAAAACTAAAAAGAAAGTTTTGCCTTCAGTTATACTTACCGTTTTACTGCCACTGCCACACCTTTAGTGGCTGCAGCACACCACAAGCCAACCGGCTTTCTAATGAAAGTGATCCAGCGGCTGTATGGCCTGCTGATCGCTTTCTTTGACCCCTTGAGTGTGTCTCCCCCAGCATGAAACCCCAACGCACCCCCCCCTGCCAGGCCTGGGAGCCGCATGGCGGACGTCACTTGGTGAAGGAAAAGGAGACCAAACATCTATTCACTGAGCTCCCCTAGCTAGAATAAATCCCGAGCGACATGTAAACGTCACTTCCGGTTGCTGTTGTCACTTTCCCTGTCCTTTGTGGCCAGAGAAGAAGGTAATGGAGCACAATTGAAGGCAACTGAGACATCAGGGGGTCTAAAGGACCCTGATGTCCCATTAAAGAGAAACTGTTTTGAAAATATTATATCCCATAGGAGACTTTATGTCCCCTATGTGATATAAATAAAGTTTTCGTTTTAGTGAAAGTAGAAAAAAAGTAAAAACACCTTACACTAACACCTCACATGCACGCCTATGCCTATGTACAAATGTGTTGCTTTCAATAAACTTATTACATATCTAAGGCCATTATTCGTGCTTTCTTCTAAACTGATGACCTGTATAGGCTTTTAAAATGTCGCCTATTACCAAAAATTGGGTAATATGTTGTATTTTTGTGCCCTAAAATTAACTTCCAGTTATTTTTTACTGACATTTTACGCACAAATATCATGTGACATAAAAAAGTGGAACTACCAACATCTTATTTGCCATGGTCTCTGCTTTCAGTAAATATATAATGTTTGGGGGTTTTAACTCATCTTCAGACCTAAAATGATTTTTTATACATGTGTGCAAAAAAAACACAAAAATGGCCCTGGCAGTGAAAGGGTTAATAGTGGTGGATGCATTCTTTTTTTTTTTTTTTTTTTTAGGTTAATTTTCACCTAATAATCCGACCAGTATTTGGTATTTTTCAGCTTTCCAAAGTGGACCAAGCTGTCCAGCAAAAGTGGCAGTTGCAGGTTTGAAACACACCATTTAAAAACTGACAGGGGTGCTTAAAATTGTCTGCTTTTATTTATGTAAAACCTTTATCCTAAATGAAAAAAAAAAACACCTCTTTCTGTAGCTGCATAAAATGTGTTAGCTGAAGGTTTTATTTTGTTAGTCACTTATGTAAAGTCCTTCTAAACCTAGTAGCTCTAGTAGTCATTTATCAAAATATCTGGAATAAGAACTGCCTGTTCCCCACAGCTATCATTTCGCATTTTTTTTTATTTCCATTGCAGCTTTTTATTTGACTGGTGGCTGTAAGGCAATACAGGCAGTCATTATTTCTGAAAGTTTTATCAATGAGGCCCACAGGAAAGGAATACTATATTCTCCAGCAGCCAATCACAGTTTGGACTTTAATAGTTGGATGTAGTAAGATTAATGACAGTTGAATTATGATTTGAGGTTAGTGCACATCAATGATTTAGTAAACAATATCTCATTGAGGTTTGTGCATCAAAAATGTCTTAAAAGAAAGTGTCTGTGTTTCCTGTTACAATTAATAAGAATTTTCCTTTCCTCATGGGAGACTCATCTGATATATGAAGCCTTATGTGTCTGCGCTGCCATGTGATCATATACACATTCCTGGACGGTTACTCCTATGATTCCTGGTGACCTGACTCATTCATTTCTTGCTGGATAAATCATGGAAAGGAATGTTCTATGATAAATGTGTGTTATTATCCCTATCTAAAGCCGGTACACATGATCGGATTTTGCAACGGGAAATTTGTGATGACAAGGCTGTTAGCGGAAAATCCGACTGTTTGTACGCTCCATCAGACAATTGTGGGATTTTACGCGGACAAATGTTGGATCGCAGGTTTTTAAATTTTCCGCGGACAAATGTCTGTTGTCGGATTTTCCTAGCGTGCGTACACAAGTCCATCGGGCAAAAGTCCAAAGTACAAACACGCATGCTCGGAAGCAAGGACGAGCCAGAAGCGGTTGGTCTTGTAAACTAGCGTTCTTAATGGAGAATCAACATTCGCGACGTGGCAAATTATGAAATCTCGAATTGCAGCACACAGTTCTCTTCTTCTTTAATGGGATAATAATGAAGCTGCTTTGCTGGTGATACTGATGGAGTTATTGCAAACTACTTTTCAAAGGCTTTTTTTTTCTAGTGATATCAAGAATAGTATTATTATGCTTTTTTTTTTTTTTTTTTTGGACAAGTTGTCACAACACCATTATCCCGTAGCTTTTAAGATCAAAGATACAACTATGTTGGTGTCCCTTGTCAATTTTACATTGTATTTTTTAAAATGTAACTGCCTACTCCCAAACTGTCATCTGAAGTAAAACACATAGCCAAGTATTATTCTCCACAATTTTTTTTTATTGTGCATTAAAAAAAGAAAACAAATAAAATTAGACATGCTATCTGCCAATAGAACTTAACCAAAAAGTGCATTCTATGCTTTCTAAAATATAGAAAATATAACAAATCAAATCATTATTATTCAACCAAAAAATAAAATAAAAGCCTAAAGGATGTGTCCTGCTTCTTAATATAGGGGCTCACCAATGCCAAGAGTTGGTCAAAGCAGGGGTCCGTCATCCGATAATTCCAAAAATCATCTGGATTATTCTCCTGGAGCAGCACAGGCTAATGACATAATTGGTCAGGTTTAATAAAGCAAACAATTTTTGGTCCAAGACTTCCTCCTCCTCCTGTTCCTGGACTGGACTTGGGTCAAAGCAATAACTCCAAGGCCAATAATAAATAACACGTTATCTCCTCCGATTCCGCAACATGTCTGGTTGACGAACGGCGGTTCAGAAACAAACTAAGAAGCACGAAATGAAAAGTGCAATCTGAAAAAGTGCTAAATGAAAAGCGCAAAATAAAACACACACCAAACTTCTACTAACACAAAATTAGCAGAAGGAGTGGCACTAAAGAGCTGAAAAACCACGTAGTACGTCACTACGTTCGTGTTTGTTGGCCGGCAATTTCTTGCCGTTTGTATGCAAGACAAAATCCAGGCACACGACTTCGGACAAAAGTCTGTGGTTTTGTCTGTGGAAAATCCGATCGTGTGTACGAGGTTTTAGCCTCTTCCACTCACTGGACCTAAAAAAAATTGTCCATAGCAACACAATCCACTCAGATTTTCAGTTGCTGCATTTTTATTGAAAAATTTAAAACATGCACATAACACAGAAACATACAATGGTATTGACTGGTAGGCTCACATTACACGAGGGGTGTCCAACCTGTGGCCCAAGATGGCTATGAATGTGGCCCAACAGAAAATCATGAATTTACTTAAAAATGTTGCTTTTTCTTGGGAATTTTTTGTAAAATGCATTTACATTTAGGGAACACATGCGGCCGAACATAACCTCATCATCATTTGATTTACAAAAGTGGTGAAAGCTTACTACAGGCATACCCCACTTTTAAGTACACAATGGGGTTTATTTACTAAAGCTGGAAAGTGCAAAATCAGGCTCACTTCTGCATAGAAGCCAATGAGCTCCTAACCCCAGCTTGTTCAATTAAGCTTTTATAATAAAACCTGTAAACTCATTGGTTTCTATGCAGAAGCGAGCCTGATTTTGCACTTTCCAGCTTTAGTAAATAAACCCAATTGTGTACTTAAAAGTGGGGTATGCCTATAGTAAGCTTTCACCACCTTTGTAAATCAAATGATGATGAGGTTATGTTCGGCCGCATGTGTTCCCTAAATGTAAATGCATTTTACAAAAAATTCCCAAGAAAAAGCAACATTTTTAAGTAAATTCATGATTTTCTGTTGGGCCACATTCATAGCCATCTTGGGCCACAGGTTGGACACCCCTCGTGTAATGTGGGGTATGCCTGTATATTAATCTTACAGTGGGGAAAATAATTATTTTCTTCCCTGCAGATTTTGTAAGTTTGCCCACTTACAAAGAAATAAAGGCTCTGTAATTTTTAACATAGGTGTATTTTAGATGATAAAGACAGAATATCAACCAAAAATCCAGAATAAACACATGATACAAAGGTTATAAATTGAGTTGCAGTTTAGTGAGTAAAATAAGTATTTGATCCCCAAGCAAAACATGACTTAGTACTTGGTGGAGAAAGCCTTGTTGGCAAGCACAGAGGTAAGATGTTTCTTGTACAGTAGTTAGTGACAAGTTTTGCACACATCTCAGGAGGGATTTTGGTCCACTCTTTTTTTACAGATCTTCTCAAAATCCTTAAGGTTTCTTGGCTGTCACTTCGCAACTTGAAGTTTCAGCTCCCTCCATAAATGTTCTATAGGATTAAGGTCTGAAGACTGGCTAGGTCACTCCATGACCTTAATGTGCTTCTGCTTGAGCCATTCCTTTGTTGCCTTGGGAGTATGTTTTGGGTCATTGTCATGCTGAAAGACCCATCCATGACCCATCTTCAGTGTTCTGGCTGAGGGAAGAAGGTTCTCATCCAAGATTTTACAATACATGGCCCCGTCCTTTGACCCCTCAATGCGGCAAAGTTGGGCTGTACCTTTAGCAGAGAAACAGCCCCAAAGCATAATGTTTCCACCTCCATGCTTGACTGTAGAAATGGTGTTCTTAGGGTCATAGTCAGCATTTTTTTTCCTCCAAACATGGCGAGTCCCCCTCCTCAAGAAGGCATATGTACAGTCATGCCAATGAACATCTAAATGATTCATAGAAGGATTGGGAGAAAGTGCTGTGGTCAAATGAGACCAAAATTTAGCTTTTTGGTATTAACTCGACTCGCGGTATTTGTACATTGAAATCATATCCCCTCTCAAGCATCTCTTTTCTCCAGAGAGAATAAGTTCAGTGCTCGTAATCTTTCCTCATAATTAAGGTCCTCCAGTTGCTTAATTAGCTCTGTTGCCCTTCTCTGGACCCTCTCCAGTTCCAGCACATCCTTCCTGAGGACTGGAGCACAGAACTGGATGGCATACTCCAGGTGCGGCCGGACCAGAGACTTGTAGAGTGGGAGAATTATCATTCTATCTCTGGAGTTCATCCCCCTTTTTTTAATGCATGCCAATATTCTGTTGGCTTTGCTTGCAGCAACTTGGCATTGCATGCCATTGCTGAGCCTGTCATCTACTGCGACTCCGAGGTCCTTTTCCTTCCAAGATTCCCCCAGAAATTCTCCCCTAGTGAGTAGATTGCATTCATAATTTTGGCACCCAAATGCATTATTTTACATTTTTTTACATTAAACCTCATTTGCCATGTAGTTGCCCACCCCATTAATTTGTTCAGATATTCTTGCAATCTTTCCACATCCTGCATAAAAATTATTGCCCTGCTTAGCTTAGTATTGTCCCCAAATATTAAGATTGAGCTGGTTATCCCATCCTCCAAATCGTTTGTGAATAAATTAAATAGGATTGGTCCCAGGACAGAACCCTGGGGGACCCCCACTTTCCACACTGGACCATTTATCACCACCCTCTGAACTCGCCCCTATAGCCAGTTTTCAATCCATGTACTCACCCTTTGGTCCATGCTGACAGACCTTAGTTTGTACAGTAAAAGTTTGTGGGGAACTGTACCGAATTCCTTTGCAAAATCCAGATACACCACGTCTTCGGTCCTTCCTTTGTCTAGATGGCAGCTCACCTCCTCATAGAAGGTTAATAGTATCATACCAGACAGTAGAATGTTCGTAAAAATTGGGAACAATGGTCTGGCAATTACTTGACTGAGTTCCTTAAGGACCCTCAAGTTCAAGCCATCTAGTCCCGGTGACTTAATAATGTTAAGTTTTTCAAGTCTATTCCTAATTCTATCCTCTGTTAGCCATGATGATGCTTCCTGTGATGTGTCATGAGGATAAACATTGCAGTTTTGGTTACTGAAGCCCCCCATTTCCCTTGTTTATGGGGCCATGTTTATGATTTGACCTCCCTCGCTTACTATTTATATACTTAAAGACTTTCTTGGGATTCTTTTTACTCTCCTCCGCTATGTGCCTTTCACGTTCTATCTTAGCCGCCCTGATTGCAACCTTACATTTCTTATTGCATACTTTTTAAAGTTGGAATGCTGATGATGACCCCCTCAACCTTGTATTTTTTGAAGGCCTTCTCTTTTGCTTTTATATAGTGTTACTAGAATGTGTTATATAGAAGTAGAAGTGCTATGGCAACATAACAACAATTTAGTATATTTACTGGTAAAGATTAGATGACCTCTTCTTCTTCTTCTTCTTTTTTTTTTTTTTTCTTTCACTACTTTGTTCCATAATTTCTTAGTGAACCTTGATAAGCTACATATAAGTCATGACTTATAAACTTATGAACTTAGATCCTCCCGAGAGTTGACTTTGGTTGACCTTTCCAGTTTGTGATGATCTTGATATTCTTTTCCATATACAGGACAACCTGGCAGAGCTGCTAAAGATTAGGTGACCCCTTTTTTTTTTTACCACTACTTTGTCCCATGATTTCTCAGTGAACCTTGATAATCTACATATAAGTCATGACTTAAAAACTTATGAACTTAGATCATATTGAGAGTTGACTTTGGATGACCTTTCCAGTTTGTGATGATCTTAATATTTTTTTTCCATATACAGGACAACCTGGGAGAGCTAATGAAAAAGCAAAGAAAGAAAAGAAGGAGAAAGCACCTAAACCTACTAAAAAACCCAAAGAAAAGCCTCCCAAAAAAGAAAAGACTCCAAAACCAACCAAAAAGCCAAAGGAAAAGAAACCAAAACCAACCAAAAAGCCCAAAGAAAAGCCAACAAAACCTACAAAAAAGCCATCAGGAAAGAAACAGGATCAACATCCAGAACAGGACAGATACAGTAAGCCAAAAGTTATTGTGGAGGAAGAAAGACACACAGCAACCAAAGCTGAAGAAGAAGAGGAGGACAGAAGATATAGTAGACCTGAAATTCCTGATGACTATGAAGATAGTTATAGAAGACCGCAAGTCACAGGGAGAGAAAAGGAGGAGACATATAAAAGGCCCCACATTACAGGGGAAGAGGAAGATGTGAGATACAGAAGGCCTCATGTATCAGTGGTAGAAGAAGAAGAGGGATACAAAAAACCTCAAATACCGGAGGATTATGATTATGACAGGTATAAAGTACCCCAGGTCACAGGTGCAGAAGATAAGTATAGAACACCACACGTGGCTAAGGAAATGGACAATAAGTATAGGACACCTGTCATTACTGAACAAGATAGATACAAAAGACCTCACATCAATGAAGAAGAGGACAGGTACAGGAGACCCTCAGTGACTGACTCAAGAACACATACGGGAGAAGATGTATGGGGTGAAGGTAAAGTGTGTGACTTTTGAAATACTGCCATTACTAGGAGGTAGATTCTATATAAGGTGTAACTCTCCTTTGGGGCTCGTTTACACTTGTATTGATTAGTAGCACGCATTAAAGCGGCTATAGCTTTAACATGTATTTGTGATGTGTTTTTCATGCGCTTTTAAGCATTAATGAAGCTTGACAATTGCCCTGTGTGTGTTGGTTTTCTATTTGTTTTAAAGTGGAAGTGATGTCAAGTGCGAAGTGATGATGGATAAGTCACCAGATTTGAAGCATAGTTAGGTGTTGTGTGGTATCTTGTATTTTTTTTATTTTTATTTGGTGTTTTTAGTGGCTCTGTAGTACCCCTGCTTATCAGTTTCCTGGCTCATTAGTACCCCCACTCAGCAAATCTCCAGGTCATCAGTTTCCCGGCTGAGTAGATCCCCCAATTAGTAGTTCCCCAGCTCAGGAATACCCCCTGTAGACCCCCCACTTTCCCAACTCATTGGTAACTCCCCTACTCAGTAGTACACCCCCCCTCCTTCTCCATAGTACCCCACCCTCTCAGTAGTACATTAACTACCCCTTACAGTCAACGTTCATTAGTACCCCACCTGCTCAATAGTACATTCCCAAACCCACCCTTCCCACTCAGTAGTATATTCTCAAAACACACCCAACAACATTGCACCCAACCCCCACCTGCTTAGCAGTACATTCCCCCCACGCAGTAGTAGTAACCCCTGCTTAGTAGTAATCCCCCTTGCCCACACTGCTGATTCTCCATTCTGATGAAACTCTGCTCTGCTGATATCCTGCTGATCTCCTACGGATTCTCTACTCTGCTGTTTTCCTGCTGATCCTCCGCTTTGCTGATCTCCTGCAGATTTCCTGCTCTGCTGATCTCCTGCAGATCTTCCACTCTGCTGATCTCCTGCAGATTCTTCGCTCTGCTGATCTCCTGCAGATCCTCCTCTCTGCTGATCTCCTGCAGATCCTCCTCTCTGTTGATCTCCTGCAGATCCTCTGCTCTGCTGATCTCCTGCAGATCCCCTGCTCCGCTGATCTCCTGCAGATCCCCTGCTCTGCTGATCTCCTGCAGATCCTCCACTCTGCTGATCTCCTGCAGATCCTCCACTCTGCTGTTCTCTTGCATATCCTCCACTCTGCTGATCTCCTGCAGATCCTACACTCTGCTGAACTCCTGCAGATCCTCCACTCTGCTGATCTCCTGCTGGTTCTCTTTTCTGCTGATCTGATCCCCCACTGCTCATTTTCATGCTTGGTCCTTGCTCTGGTCCTCATTTACTTACCTTCCTGCTGTATAGCTCCCATTCTGTACATCATGTGTGATATCTGCTGATCCCCCACTCTGGTCCCTGCTCAGTTTCTGGCTCCAGTACCTCCTCACCTCCTGTGCACAGGATTGGAATTTAACCATTTTATTTATTAAGAGGTGCTTGCTTGGTGTTCAACGTGCTTTAAAAATGCAAGTGTAAACAACGTCTTAATGTTATTTAATAAGTTCCAAGAATAGCCTGATATTGGCGTATAAGTGCATTAAATGCAAAACCAAAAATGTAATATACTGCAGTCCTTGAATGTAGTGGCTGCATTCGTTTTCTTTTCTTTTTTTTTTCCACCTGTTGATCCTGCGTGTCAATGGATGTAATACTGTACCCATGAAGAAGCAGCATTGTCACAGGACTACAGAACACCTTCTCCTTTCCTTTCGCCATAACATAGGGGGAATGTGTTGTTTAGTTCACAGAGATAGCTGTAAAAAATGTAACTGATATAAGGGAAAAACATCAAAGAGCAGAGAAATGTATCAAATGATGAAGATTTTTGAGAGGGTCAACAGGTAATTATTTGCACTTTTCAAACAGATATAAGAATGCTTTCAATGGTATATTTAACAGAACAAAAGGAACCATTCATTGATGGGGTTTACAAACAATTTAGGTTAACAGTGGTATAGTCCCACCAGGCTGTAGTGTATGACCATGCCCTGCAGCTGCTGCAAAATGTAATGGAGAAGCATTTATAGAACTCCTGCTGGTTGAAAATTGGATAAATGCTGCTCTTCAAACACATGTATTTGGAAATTATTAATCTTTCAAAATAGTAAAATGTACATATAACAAATGCATGTATACACAGCCAACAAAAAGTGCCAGACTTTCAGCCTGTGCACGCTTTATGGATCTCCATTTTCTTATAAAATGCAGCTGTTTGACCGTCTAGCTGTTTAATACAATAAAACAATGCAGAGTGGTGCCATACTGTATAGCCTAATCTATACTTCCAGCAACCTAATGAGATGAAAATGTCCAGAGAGTAATTTGCAGATCATAAGTTAAAACTCATTTTAGGGCAAACTATTAATGGACCACTACAGTTTTCCTGACGCTGGCAAAAGTCTGCCAGGGGCAGAATCACTATGCTGTCATAGATCAAGAGCAAAACTAATCTGCTTCTAATGGTTCTACCAACATTTTTTTTTTTTTTACTGTGTTGCTTCACAGGATTGGGAAGTATAGGAGATGCTGAATCCTGAGCCCCGCCCACAAATATTTAGCTGTGCTCAGGCCAACTCCCGTCATCTGAGCAATAGGTTAATTTCCTTCTGACTTTGGCTTGTATTTTGACTATGCTTGTTCACTGCCTACCTGCACTCCTTACTGAAATGGACTGTTGACTATTCTATCTCTGCATCTCTGCTCAGCTGCCATCTGTGCAGATATGTCAAAGGGCCGAAACCTGGTACACTGTCCAGGAGAGTCCATCACTCTCTGCAGGGTGCTCTGTAGCGATCTAGTGGTGTGTGCTAAGACTCTGTACCTCTGCCTTTTTTAGGGTTCCCATTATCTCCAAACTTGCAGATAGCACAGAGGCTGCACTATCCAATGTGTCTGTGACAACAGCAGGATAGTGAAATAGATTCCACAGCATTTTTGTCAGTGAGGAAATTATGACTTTAGCTGGCAATGGAGCGAAACGTGCAAGCAAGCAAATGTTTTCACTGCACATTTTAGCAATTCTGTCACTGGCAATTTCTTGCCAGTGACAGGATGACTAATGTGACATGAGCCTTAGGTTAATTCTATTCAATTAATTTGGTTGTTTAAAGTAAACGTGTGTAGAGTGAACATGAGGCCTGGCCATGGACATTCAAGTAATAACATACTTTTAAACAAGCTTTAAAGCTCACATCAACCTCTGTAGCTAGAGTCATTGTGCAGCAGTTTATCTTCAACGTTCACAGCAGAAGAACTAATGAGCTTTAACTTGGCAAGTCATTTCACCTTGCTGTCCATTCCCAGAGCTCCTGCTTAGGTTAGAAATTTGAAGGCCAATAATGAGTCAATAACGGAACAGGGTAAACTGAGCTTCTGAGTCACTACTGGGAGGGAAGGATGAAGGAGCAGGATAGACTGACCAGGTGAGTCAATGCTGGGCTATGGGAAGAGGGCAAGCAGAGCTGTTGAGTTGCTGCTGGGAGGGGGAATAGCAGAGCTACTGAGAGAATAATTTGGAGTGAATTCAGTGTTTCTGCTGTGAAATTAAGGATTAATTGCTTCACAGTGCCTGCAGCTTGAAAAGTCTGTTAGTGCTTGTCTTAAAATTTTATATTATTAAGGATATGCAAACATGTCCATAGCCTGGTCATAGGTTCCCTTTAAATTGAACAAATACTCAGGTATTAAACAATACTAGAGAATAATTTTATAGTGGAATTTTCGCTGCAAAATGTAAAAATGTAGTCCTTCTCTTTCTTACTAACACTCTTTACATAACTTTATGTTACCGCTGAATATAAGCCAACCTTAATTTTAATATCAAACCTGATCTCCAAGAAATTACTTGCCAATAATGTACTGTATATTTTAAAATGATTTACGGTCCTGGGACCAATTATGTTAAACTTGTTCATAAATGATATAGCGGTTGGAATAAATAGTTTAATCTCAGTGTTTGCTAACGATGCAAAGTTAACAGGATACAACAACTTTACGAGAAGATAATTAAAATAGAGAGGTAGGCAGCTGAGGTTCAATTCAGGCAAATTATTGCACTTGGGAGCTAAAAATATGCATGCTAGGGACAATCAAGAATGGAAAAGGATCTGTGGATCCTAGCAGGTGACATACACAGCAATAGCATGCAATGCTATACTGCAGCAATCAAGGCCAGCAGACTATTAGCATGCAATAAAAAGGGTATTTACTCCAGAAAAAAACTATAAATCTACCGCTTTACAGAACCCTGATTTGGACACATCTTCATTAGGCTGCCAAGTTCTGGTCACCAATTCTCAGGAAAGGATGCCCTTGAACCATAGAGAGTCCATAGAAGGGCAACAAAGCTAATAACAGGGCTGGAGGACTCCAGCTATAAGGAATGACTACAGACTTTAGACATTCCACCTGTAGAAGAGACATTTAAATGGAAAAATGATAGCAATATATAAATCCTTGAATGGTGACTCTAGTATTGGGAGGACATTTTTTAATCTTAGGTCTCTAAAAAGACAAATCACACAATGAAGCTGGATGAAAAGCAGTTCTATCTTAAACTATGTAAGGGGTTCTTTTCAGTTAGAACGGAAAGGATATAGAACTCACTGGAAATCACTGAAGTAGACACCGCTACCCCAGTGATCTCCACTTGATTCCGGGTCCCGTGCTGAGTAGCTGCCCTGCTGCATTCTGAACACAGGAGATCGGCCCCTCACACGGGCACCATATAGAGAATGCTTTGCATTTTCTCAAGGAATGCAAAGCATTCTCTGATTAGACGAGATGGAGAGCATGACATCACCACCCCACCTCTCCACCTCAACCAATCTGAGAATGCTTTGTATTCATTGCATGGTAATCTGATAAAAATCAAAACCATCAGCCCAAATTGTGAGTGATATCAATCACTCTTCCTTGTTTTATTACTTTCTTTTTTAATGTTTCGGCTATTGTTTGTATTAATGTACGTAATGTATTTATTTTGTATGAATTTTGTATGAATGACAAGTTCAACCACTGTTATTGCTGATAAGTCATAGTAAAAAAAATTATAAATGAGGTATTAACACAATGATAAAAAAACTGTTTATACCAACTGTTTATACCAACTAATTATACCAAACCTCTGCAGTGCAAATCTGTTTAAAATAGGAAAAGAGTAGGAAATAAATTAGTTGCTAGAGTTGCTACAATAATGCCACTCAGTTGTCCCAAATTATTAGCTCTAGGCTGCCATACCATAATAGGCTGTTTTCTCTTCGGGCCACATATTTGTGTGCAGGCCACAAACCGTATATGTTGTGCCAGCTGGCACTACTGGTAATGTTGACGACATCCTAGAATAGAAGCTAAATCTCCTGCATACATATCCAAGGCTAAGGCCATTGTAAGGTAATATAATGTGAAGGTAAGACTACAAAACCTGTTGGGTATGAGTGGGTTGCTGTGTAGCTAGAATAGAGGTAGGGTTGGAAGTATACCTTCTACTCCACTGTACACTCACCTCATACCCCAGTTGACTGTTTCGCTCTTGGATCAAGCTAATAAGATGTCAAAGACCAGTGTAAGATGTCAAAGACCCCAGTCTAAAAAAAAGCAGTAACGCTAGACTTGAAGACCAGTCCTGATCTCCGTTGTCCTTCCCAGAGATAATCAATGACTGCAGTGTCTGCCTGCACATCTTGATTCCTCTTCTATATACCCTGCATTGAAATAAACGTGTTATGACAGCACAGTTGACCCTGCATATTTGAGTGTGCAAACATGTCTTACCCCAAGGATAGCTACATTATGACTTTATGTTTGAATATCAGAGCTGTATTTATGGTTTAGGGTAGTCAAGAGAAATAGTGTCTTATTTCCTCTCAGCAAACATCCTACAGAGGCAAACATGGGCTCTTACGCCTTTTCTGCAACACTCCCAGATCCCACATGTACAGTGGTCAGGAGTGAAAGTAATGTGCAGAGTTCAGGGGTCAGGAGTGTGTAATGTACAGAATGTAGGGGTCAGGAGTGTGTAATGTACAGAATGCAGGGGCCAGAAGTGTGTAATGCACATAATGTAGGGGTCAGGCGTGTGTAATGTGCAGAATGCAGGGGCCAGAAGTGTGTAATGTACAGAATGTAGGGGTCAGGATTGTGTAATGTACAGAATGTAGGAGTCAGGAGTGTGTAATGTACAGAATGAAGGGACCAGAAGTGTGTAATGTACAGAATGTAGGGGTCAGGAGTAGGGATGAGCTTCGTGTTCGACTCGAACATCGTCTGTTCGATCGTTCGTCGAATTGCGAACGATATGGGCTGTTCGTGCCAAATTTGTGTGGCGCGTCACGGCCCATAATTCACTGCGGGATCGCAGTGCATTGCTGGCTGATGATTGGCCAAGCATGCACTATGACCCGCATGCTTGGTCAATCACAGCGCTATCAGTAGAGAGAGCTGTAATTGGCCAAAGCCAGGGTGGCTTTGACCAATTATGGCTCAGGGGGTTTAGAACACGCCCCACACTATATAAGGCCGCCTGCACGGCGGCCCTGTGTAGTGTGTTCCGGCGTGCTGAGAGAGAGAGAGAGAGACAGTGTCATTTCATTTGAGTTAGATAGATTAGGCAGGACAGTCAGTCAGTTAGCTGCACTTACAGTGTATTGTGTATATATATGCATCCCAGGTGTGGTGTGTGTGTGTATATATATATATATATATATATATATATATATATATATACATATATATATACTGTATTCAGTTTAGCTAGATCCGTTCCTGTTATCTTCCTACTGACAGGCAGGCTTGTCTTGTTACAGTATTTACAGCTACCTGAAGAAAATTGCTGGTGTTCTTTTAATCCTATTAGTACCACAGTCAGGCAGCTAGACTATTTACAGTTAGTGTAGTGTGTCCTCCACAGTGTTCAGCTAAAACTACAAGTTAGTGTAGTGCGGCCTCTGCACAGTGTTCAGCTAAAGCTACAAGTTAGTTTAGTTCGACCTCTGCACAGTGTTCAGCTAAAGCTACAAGTTAGTGTAGTGCGTCCTCCTTACAGTGTTCAGCTAAAGCTACAAGTTAGTGTAGTGTGACCTCTGCACAGTGTTCAGCTAAAGCTACAAGTTAGTGTAGTGCGTCCTCTGAACAGTGTTCAGCTAAAGCTACCTGTAGAAGGTTGGTGGTGTTATCCTGATCCTATCACTACCGCAGGCAGCTAAAATATTTACACGTTAGTGTAGTGCGACCTCTGCACAGTGTTCAGCTAAAGCTACCTGTAGAAGGTTGGTGGTGTTTTCCTGATTCTATCACTACCGCAGGCAGCTAAAGTATTTACACGTTAGTGTAGGCAGTTAGGCAGTTGATTTTGCTAGCTACAGTATCAGTATATATAGATCTATCTATCTATCTATCTATCTATCTATCTATCTATCTATCTATCTATCTATCTATCTATCTATCTATCTATCTATCTATCTATCTATATATCCCAGCTTAGTGCAACTACAGGCCATTAGCATGTCTGGAAGGCCAACAAGGAGAGGCAGACAGCCACAAGCCAATAAAAGAGGGCAAGCAGGCTCTGTGTCTAGAGGCAACGGTGCTGGTCGTGGAGATGGTGCATCCTCATCAGCACGTGGCCGTGGGACACGCTTGGCCTTTTTTTCGGCAGCTGGCCGTGTTGAGCCGCAGCATGCGGAAGACTTGGTGGCCAAGCCGTCCTCATCCTCCTCATCCTCCCTCACCCATGCTCAGAGTACTTTGTCTGGCAAAGCAGCTGCCAACGCGGCCTCTTCCCTTGGCTCAATGGCATCAGTGACTCCTTCCCTAGCCCCACCATGTCCTCCTGAGGAGTCCCTCGAACTGTTTGACCACAGTGTTGGGTACATGCTCCAAGAGGATGCCCAGCGTTTAGAAGGCTCTGATGATGATACTGAGCTAGATGAAGGCAGTAATGTGAGCACGGACAGAGGGGGTGTCCAAGAAGGACAGCAATCTGGCAGTCATGCTCCCCCTGCTGCAGCATACTGCCAGGTTTGCTCCAGTGATGAGGAGGGAGGGGATGATGAGGTCACTGACTCAACGTGGGTGCCTGATAGGAGAGAGGAGGAGGAGGCACATCACCAACAAGGCAGGATGCCCTCCAGGGGCCAGCCTAAGGGAAGCACACTGACTGCATCACACCGCAAAGCTCCGCATGTGCAGGGCGCTGCTGTCTCTGCGCGTTATTCCAAAAGTTCTTTGGTGTGGGCCTTTTTTGAGACGAGTGCATCAGATCACACCGCTGCTATTTGCAACATATGTCTCAAGCGTATCTTGCATGGCCAAAACATTTCCAGCTTGGGCACCAAATGCTTGACCAGACATATGTTGACCTGCCATGCAGTTAGTTGGCAAGCGTATCTAAAAGACCCACACCAAAGAGCAAAGAGGACCTCTCCTTGCTCCTCATCAGCTGAGATCTCCAACCCCACTATACCTTCAGTCCTCTCTGAGACCTGCACTCACAGGAATGAAGGTGTAGAATTAGGTGTGTCACAGCCAAGTACTTGTGGGCAATCTGCTTTCGGTACACCGACGTCAGATTGTACCAGGCAAATTTCCCTGCTCCAGCTGCTGCACCACCAAAAGAAGTTCGCTCCCAGCCATCCACATGCCCAGCGGTTGAATGCTAGCTTGGCAAAATTGCTAGCACTTCAACTGCTACCTTTTCAGTTGGTAGACTCTGCCCCCTTTCGTGAGTTTGTGGAATGTGCGGTTCCTCAGTGGAATGTACCCAAACGCCACTTTTTCTCACGGAAGGCAATTCCGGCTCTCTACTGGCATGTGGAAGGCAATGTCTTGGCCTCGCTGGACAGGGCGGTCAGCGGTAAGGTGCATATTACTGCTGACTCATGGTCCAGCAGGCATGGACAGAGATGTTACCTAAGTTTCACGGCGCATTGGGTCACTCTGCTGGCAGCTGGGAAGGATGCAGGACAAGGTGTAGTAGTGTTGGAGGTTGTTCCGCCACCACGCCTCCAAAATGCCACTACTAATGATTGTGACACACCTCTCTCCTCCACCCCCTCCTCTTCTTATTCCTCCATGGCCTCTTCCTGTGCTTTGCCCTCGGAATCAGCGGTGCTCCGTAGCCATTCAAGGGGCTACGCAAGTACACAGGCCAAAAGATGCCATGCGGAGCTTGAGCTGGTGTGCTTGGGGGACAGGAGCCACACTGGGGCAGAGGTTCTGTCAGCTCTGCAGGGGCAGGTTCAGAGGTGGTTGACACCACGCCAACTTAAGGCAGGAATGGTGGTTTGCAACAATGGCACCAACCTCCTCTCCGCCCTCCAACAGGGACAACTGACCCATGTGCCCTGTTTGGCTCAGGTCCTTAACTTGGTGGTGCAGCGGTTCTTGGGCAGGTACCCAGACTTACAAGATGTCCTGGGGCAGGCCAGGAAAGTCTGAGTGCATTTTCGCCGGTCATATAATTGCCAGTGCTCGGCTGGCAGACCTCCAAAAGGAATTTAACCTGCCCAAGAAGCTCCTAATCTGTGACATGCCCACCAGGTGGAACTCAACGTTGGCCCTGCTGCTGTATTTTTTTCCCCATGCCAGTGGGCCATGATCAGGGATGCATGCACTGTCCTGTTACCATTTGAGGAGGCCACGAGGATGGTGAGCAGTGACAGTGCATGCATCAGTGACACTGTCCCCATTGTCCACCTGTTGGAGCACACGCTGCGTGGAATAATGGACAGGGCACTTGAGGCAGAACAGAGGCAGGAAGAGGAGGACTTCCTTAGCTCTCAAGGCCCCCTTTATCCAGACAGTGTTCCTGCGTGCCCGCCGATCACACAGGAAGAGGACGAGGAGGAGGAGGAGGATTGTGTCAGTATGGAGGTGGAGCCTGGCACTCAGCATCAGCAGCAGTCTTTAAGGGATCATTTAGAGTCCCAAGAAACACATGGACTTGTACGTGGCTGGGAGGAGGTGGCTGCGAATCATGTCATCCTTAGTGACCCAGAGGACTCCGGACCTAATGCCTCAGCAAACCTACGCTGCATGGCCTCCCTGATCCTGCAAAGCCTGCAGAAGGATCCTCGTATTCGTGGTATCAAAGAGAAGGACCAATACTGGCTGGCAACCCTCCT
This sequence comes from Aquarana catesbeiana, assembly GCF_042186555.1. Taxonomy (NCBI): domain Eukaryota; kingdom Metazoa; phylum Chordata; class Amphibia; order Anura; family Ranidae; genus Aquarana; species Aquarana catesbeiana. The sequence continues at coordinate 605,882,471 of NC_133326.1, read as the reverse complement.
TGATCCACGTTACAAGGGTAAGGTTGTGGACCTTATCTTGCCGTCGCAGAGGGAGCAGAGGATGAAACACCTTCGGGAGGCCTTGCAGAAAGGTCTGTGCAACACGTTCCCAGAGACTGGGAGGTTACAAACTCCTGTTTCTGGACAACGTGTTGCTGAGGCTTCGGTCAATCAAAGAAGGAGCGTTGGAGAAGGTTGCCGTCTGACCGATGCGTTCAGACAATTTTTTAGTCCACAGCCCCAAGGTATGATCAGTTCCAGCAACCATCGCCAGCATCTGTTTTACATGGTGCAGGAATACCTAGGGGCAAGATCTGACTTGGACACCTTTCCCACCGAAAATCCTCTGGGTTACTGGGTCTTGAGGATGGATCACTGGCCAGAGCTTGCACAGTATGCAATTGAGCTACTGGCCTGTCCTGCATCCAGCGTTCTTTCGGAACGCACATTCAGTGCTGCTGGAGGCTTTGTAACCAATCACAGGGTGCGTCTGTCCACCGTCTCGGTCGATCGACTGACCTTCATAAAAATGAATCAGTCTTGGATCACCACCAGATACCAAGCACCTGATGCTGATGTAACCGAATAATTGAATAATTTTTTTTGGAAATGTCAGATCCCTTGAAAGACTGCCTATGCTGATGCTGAGTGACTATCCTGTTATGCTGAGTAATTATCCTCTTCCTCCTCAATGATCATGCTAATAGCTTGTAAGAACTATTTTGGTTCTGGGCGCCGCCACCAGTGCCTAAGGCCCAATTTTTAAGCCCCTGTTTAACAGGGGCATGTAATTACAATTTTTGATGCAATTCTTTGCAGCAGGGCTATTTCCTGTGCTCCAACTAGAGTATCTGTGAGGGGTTGCAGTGTTGTGGCACCAGCACCAGTGCCTAATGCCCAATTTTTCAGCCCCTGTTTAACAGGGGCGTGTAACTACAATTTTTGATGCAATACTTTGCAGCAGCGCTCATTCCTGCGTTCCAACTAGAGTATCTGTGAGGGGTTGCAGTGTTGTGGCAACGGCACCAGTGCCTAAGGCCCAATTTTTCAGCCCCTGTTTAACAGGGGCGTGTAATTACAATTTTTGATGCAATACTTTGCAGCAGGGCCCATTTCTGCGCCCACCAAGAGTAACTGTGAGGACTTACAGTGTTGTGCCACCAGTACCACTACCAAAGGCCCAATGTTTCTGGCCCTGTTCAACAGGGGCATGTAATTACAATTCTTGATATAATATTTCACAGCAGGGCCCGTTTCTGCGCCCACCAAGAGTAACTGTGAGGATTTACAGTGTTGTGGCACCAGCATCACCACCACCATCACCAAAGGCCCAATTTTTCTGACCCTGTTCAACAGGGGCATGTAATTACAATTCTTGATATAATATTTTCACAGCAGGGCCCTGTGAGAGCTTACAGTGTTGTGGCCACAACAACACCTAAGGCCCAAATTTCTGCTGAGTATATAGGGCAGGCCTCTACTTTCAAACATCCAACGTACAAACAACTCCTACTTGCAAACGGAAGGAGACAACAGGAAGTGAGATGAAATCTACCCCATAGGAAGGGAAATTCTCTCCTGTAAGAGTTAATATGGGAAAAGCTTTTCTCCTTTACACTGATGCTTTATCACCAATCCTTGTTTCACTAAAAACCCCAAATTTTCTAAAAACATTTGTCATTGGGACAAAACGTGAGGTGAAATCTTCTGAAGAGGAGCACAGACAGCAAATCAATTGTCACAGGGGTGATAACCCTTCCCTATGTTTTCCAAAAAGCTTAAAAACAGATTTTTTGGCTGAAGCTACACTTTGAAAATGTACCAGTTCAAAATTGCAAACAGATTCTACTTAACAACAAACCTACAGTCCCTGTCTTGTTTGCACCGCCTGTATACTGCTGTTCAGAGTATATAGGGCCTGGTTGCCCCACAGCTTTCCTTTTTTTAATTTAGGTACGGGGTTCCCCTTAATATCCATACAAGACCCAAAGGGCCTGGTAATGGACTTGGGGGTACCCATGTCGTTTGTCTCACTGATTTTCATCCATATTGCCAGGACACGACATTACATTATAGCCGCAAGCAGTTTTAAATGACTTTTTTTTCCTTTAAAAATGTCATTTTGTCATCACTTTACAGGCATACTATAGACACCCCCCAGGTACGATATTTAAAGGAATATTTCACTTTTTTTTTTTTTTACTTTAAGGATCATTAAAATCACTGCTCCTGAAAAAACGGCCGCTTTTAAAAGTTTTTTTTGCATTGATACATGTCCCCTGGGGCAGGACCTGGGTCCCCAAACCCTTTTTAGGACAATACCATGAAAATTAGCCTTTAAAATGAGCACTTTTGATTTTGAACGTTCGAGTCCCATAGACGTCAATAGGGTTCTAACGTTCGTGCAAATTTTCGGTCCGTTCGCAGGTTCTGGTGCGAACCAAACTGGGGGGGTGTTTGGCTCATCCCTAGTCAGGAGTGTGTAATGTACAGAGTGCAAAGGACAGGAGTGTGTAATGTACAGAGTGCAGAGGACAGGAGTGTGTACATGTACAAGTAATGCATGAGTGTGGGGGTCAGGAGTAAAAGTAACCTACAGCCCAGCAAGTAGAGTACAGGGGTCAGAAGTGTATACACCCTGGACTAGTGTACAGCACTTCTTATGATTCATCTCACCCTATGTGCATAAAAGCAGTACCCCTATGAATCATTTAAACAACACACATACACATATACAGTACATACACTCACACACACATACTTACACTCATACTCACACAAACCCACATACATATCACCACAGATTCACTGTACAGGACTGACACAGATGTCTTTTCACTTGGCTGACATTTAACCTCCCGAAACCTTCGGTCATGTTTCTGGGGGGGCCCAAATGACCTATGAGTATGATAGTAACATTTTACAAAGCTCCGCAGTTTTTAATACCTACTGGGGCCCCTTGACTGCATAGGTTATTTTCTGGTAAATGTGAACTTGGCCTTTAAGTGGGTGTTTTGGAAATAGAAGGAGCGAGTCCTGGATTAAATACATGGAGAACAGACAGGAAATGTCTCATTCCTCAATATTTTTGTATCCGAAACACCAAAGCCTAGTGCAGATCTCCTGTGCTAAAAGAAGTGGAGCAGCATTCAACATTATTTATAGCTTGTGGAAGATGTATGGTGTCCATATGTCCCAAGTTCTGCTATATCAGACATGTCAGAATGGTGTTTTTGTGGACCACATGAGGCCCTCTCACTTCTTTGCAGCCCCTAGCCAGTTGAAGTAGGCCACAGCTGTTATCCAGTTGATATAAGCTACACTCAGCTAAATACTGAATGAAGTTCCTATACAAGTTTGCATTCCTATACAAGTCTATGGAAATGCCAAGCCCACTCGAAACAGAACACTGGTTAGAAGGAGGTCTACTGCCTATCAAATGCACCTGTCAATGAACCCTGAGCCTAGGTTCACACTGTAGCAATGCGGGAACCAGCGTGATTCCAGCGCCAGTTCCCGCATCGCATCTCTCCCGCAGGCAGTTCACACTGCCCTCTGCGATCCGCTGTGGCTGTCAATACAATGACACCCCCAGATCGGTTCACAGATCGCAGTGCGAACTGTGGATTCAGACAGGAAATGGATCACATGGGTGAGAACACCCATGCGATCCGATTCCAGTGCGGGGAAAAAAAGTCCCTGCACCTTTTTTTTTTTTTTTCTGTGAATCCAATGCGAGTTTAGCCATACAGCTGTATGACTGAACTCACACAGACATTGAATGTGATCGGCACCTGCGGTGCAGGTACAAATCACATGCGATGTCTGAGAACGCTATAGTGTGAACCTGGGCCTAATGATCTCAGAAGTGTCCCAAACTGATGTCAAGGTGATTAACCAAAGTCCAATGCCCATGGACACCGGCCTTTATCTGACCCTGTTATTAGAGTGAAAAAATAAATTCCGTTCAACCTGTAAAAGAAGAAAATGTATACTTACTTACTTAGCTTTGCAGTGTGTGTTTGGTCACATTTTGGCCCTCTTGAAGAGCTCCAGACACTGATGGTATCCAACACGTGTTTCCTGCATGGTGCTATGGTTTGAGTTTGATAACATTTTGCACAACAATATTAAAATATACTAGAAACAAAATATAAAACACAAGTTTATATTTTATAAAGCAGTGGAAGAGCAATTACAATGTATAAACTTTTAGTCATTTGACAACTGTATTCTAAAATCTGGTTGATATGCGTTACTGCACTTTTCACAACATCAATTAACTTCCTTAAAGTTTTCAAGGCTGGGATCTGAACCCACAACCTCTGCTGTGTCCAGCAGTAGCTCTTCCTGTTGAGCCAATGAAATATTGGGAAGCTCCCTGTCTGATCCTTTAGACCAGGGTTTCTCAATCAGGGTTCCTCCAGAGGTTGCTAGGGGTTCCTTGAGCAATGAGCAATTTCTGCCTCTTGGATAAGTTCCCACTGACACCAATGAACTTTTTAACTATCTGTAAGGGGGTAATTCTTCTCAATGAACACAAGTGTAAGGAGCATTCTTCCCAATGACCATCACATTAATGTATCATGAGTTATATGTATAGTAATTTTTAGCAGGGATTCCCTGAGACCGGAAAGTTATTTCAAGGGTTTCTCTGTGTTGAAAAGGCTGAGAAAGGCATCTTTAGACTTTTATTGCCTTGTCTCTTGTTTCTGGTGAATCTTGAACTCTTTTCTCCTTTCATGAGCTTCATGGTTTAACCCATTTCTCTGCACTTCCTGGGACGTTACATGTCCCAGAAATCTGCGGTACCATTCACAAAGCGCAATGCGTGGACAGTGGGAAGCCAGTAAATATGCCGGTGCCTGGACCTGAAAACAGCAAAAGGGCCGGCTCGAGTGAGAACAGTGCTGGATCACTGGACGGGTAAGTGTTCTATTAGTAAAAGTCAGCAGCTACAGTATTTGCTGATAACTTTTACATTTAAATGCATTCTTAAATGCATTCTCTGCATTAAACTAAAAAACCTTTTATGTACAGCTCCCTCCAAATACTTACCTCAGCCCAATCCCAAAAATGAGCGTGGGGCCCAAAAGCAGTGCCGCTGCTCTCTCTTCCTCTTTACTAAATCCAGTGAGCACAGCGGGAGCCATTGGTTCCTGCTGCTGTTAATCAAATACAGTGATGAGGGAGTGGGGGGGCAGGGCCAATAGTCACACACAGAACAGCTCAGGATTAAGCCCACACGTGTGCCACCATGGGAAGCAGCTTTCTATGGTGGCACATGGTGAAGAGGAGGAGGGGAGAGTGCCAGCTTGAACCTTTTACAATCACTTTAATATGCTCCCATTTGGTCTGCTATAGATACCATTGAAAGTGTTTGTAGTATCTGTTTGACAGGTTCTTGATAGCTGAGTGGTTGTAACAGTTTACAGTAGCCAGTATCCAATGCACTATACAATCCTCCCCACCTTAAATTGACCTTAAACTCTGGTTCCAAATAGAAAATTCTGATCAATATGTTTCCTTAACTCAGAAAAGTCCCTTCTATTGCTGGTGTGATCTGACTTCCTGTTAGAGGGTGGCTACGTTTGTTGTAAATGGATACTGGTAAAAATGAGAATAAAAAGCCTGAAAGAAAAACAAAAACTGATGCAGTCACCACTTCTATGGACTGGTAAGCTGCAATTATATTACACTGTTGTGCTTGTGTTTCAGTCAGGTCATTTAAAAAATGTTTTCATAAACCAAAAAAAGTATGACGTGAAGTTAGCAGAAACCAGCCAATCAGATTTATTTATTTCAAGTTTAAATTGGTCAAAACAAGGACAGTTGGTTTCTTGTTGCACTTAGATTATTCTAATATGTATATAAATGGTTAATGTCTAAGTGACATTCATTATTTCGTGTTCCAGGAGGATATGTGGAGCCACCTCCAGAACCTGAGGAACCGGACAGAGAGGATCGCAGACCTCAGCCTGGTACGTGAGTTCTCCTTTATTCATACAACTATCACTCCACCATGTGACCACTAATGGAGTAGGAGACAGTACACAGCAAAGGAAACTAGCCACAAAGGCCCCTCTGTCTGGCTGCCTAATGATTTATCCAGACATGGAAAGCATTAGAACGAAAATTAGTATAACATTACTGCGTGTACTGTATAGTTCAGACACATGCTGGATCACTATGAATCAACTTAGTATGCTACAACTTTAATCTAAGAGTCCAAGCTGCCCATAGAAATGAGATCCTTGTCAATTTAGCTGATTTGGCCAGGCTGGACAATTATATTAATATCTACAGCCAGATGTGAGCAGTCACTCCTGTCTAAATTCCTAGCAAAAGTCAATCTGCAAATTAGGTTTTCCCAGCTGGTCACTATTTTTCTGCACAAATTAGACTGGTGCTTTCATTGAATAAAGACCAATGTTTTTTTTAATATGAACATGCATGTTAATGCAAAATTTACTGGAAGAAAATTCATTCAGCATACATAATTCAAACATCATTTAATGTCTATGGTCAGTTTAAAGGAAACCTTTGCTGACAGAAACTTAGAGATTACCTCTGTTGACCTCCAATAGAACAAGCTAGTTGCTTGGCTGAAAGTTGGAAGCCATCAACAATATTGGTTTATCAATAAAGGCTCTATCCCCCCTTCCCCTTTCCCCCACTGAGTGCAGCGCACCTGGTTCTATACTGTCCATAATCCAGTGATCTTCACTGTGTAATCCTACCAGTCACTGCACTGCCTTGCTTCTGAAAACATCTGCCTCAGCCTGTGCATGCACACTATGGCCCCATTCATTCCTATGGGGATCTGTACACATGGCAGCCTCCAGTGGTTCTGCAGTGCACAGCTGTTCCCATAGGAATGAAATGGGGCCAGGGTGCATATGTGTAGGATGAAAATGTCCAGTGAGGACATTTACAGAAGGTAAGGTACGTATTGGAACAGATGGGCTGCACTTAGCAAGGGCCTGAATTCCTTAAAGGGAATTTCTGTACCAAAGGTATAGTTGTTTTCTAAAGTATGTATATATACCAAATGTCAAAACGTATAATTTTTATTTGTGTTTACTATTTGAGTCTTAAAATCTAGATCAACTTGTCATTAAAGCAGTTGTATACCGCTGGAAGTTTGTTTTTTTTTCTTCCTGCAAGGTAAAGTCATAATGTAGCACATTATGTGAAACTTACCTTAAAACGAAGCTGTTCCATTGCCGCGATGTCAGCGCTGCAACCGCTTCCATTTTCACCCATCTTGCTTCCGGGTTGGGGGGCTCTGGTCCTGTGACTGGCCAGAGCCTCGATGACCTCACAGCCGGCGTTCACAGCACAGGGCTCGGAAGGAACAGCACCCGTGGCCATTCTTTCAGAGCACATGTGCCAGTGATGTCACTGTGTGCATTTAAAGTAAATATCTCCTAAACAGTACACGTTTAGGAGAAATATACATTACCTATAAGTAAGCCTTATTATAGGCTTACCTATAGGTAAATGTCAGCAGAGGAAGTTTACTTCCTCTTTAATATGGTGAGTAAGCATCAGTAGATGTGAAACGCGTTAGCTGCTGTCCTGCAATATCCACTCGCTGTGTGACCTGTTTTGGTATTTTTGTTACAATAAAGGTGTTTTCATTTTCATGGAGTGCGGCCGTCCAGGATTCTTTTTTCTCTCTCTTTAATATGGTGGTTACCATTGCTGGCTTCCTTATGAAAATGCTAATTGACTCAAACAAGCCTACAGGCAGTTGTGGCTGGTGCTAAAAAATTTTTTTGGGGGGGCGCAAACAAAGCCCTCCAGGTCTGCACTCACCAGAGGATGCCGTGAGACTTACCTACAAATGGAGCCCTCCAGCCCTACGCTGTCACGGCTCCCCTGATGCAGTGTCTGTGTTAACTCGGTCTTCTTTCCAGGTTCCAAATCTTCAGCCTCCTGATTGGCCGGGACGAGAAGCTGGAAACCAGAAGTGACGCAATGGCAAATATTGATTTGCTAAATTCAAAAGTGGGAGGACAACCTAAGACAATCCAATTAGAGCCCCGGGCTAAAATCACATGCTTGTCAAAAATTGATGGACCTAATAGACACCCATTAGTCCGGTGCCCTGCAAAGTGCACATACATAAAACAATTTATTTTTAAATAAATGATAATACGACTAACATTTTTTAACTTTAATATGTTAAAAAATGTTAGTCATATTATCCTTTATTTAAAAATAAATCGTTCTATACTTAGCTTTCTTATTTGGCAAACTAACTTTGGGAACTTTGGAGGGGTGGCGCCCCTGAGCCCCTTATGGACCGGCCGCCACTGCCTACAGGCAAGCACTTATTGCGCTAAAGCATTTCAGACAGCAGGTCAGTTTGCCCAGAAGGTCTTCCTTGTCCTGGAAAGATAAATCATAGGGTCCATTGACAAAATCTGCATTACCAGTTACCCTTTCCTCCCCACACATCGTCCTGGTCACCAGTCTTGTTCTGCCTCACCTCTCTGCACCACTACAGTGTATTGCAGCCCAAATGTATTCCTACCAACACTACCAAAAAGCTGAACCAACTTTTCCCCTATGGTCAGATAATTTAGCAGGTGGGTGAAGGCTGGAGGGTAGAGCAGCCAAGCCATATCTCCAGTAATCACAGTGTATATTGAACTAGTAAAGTAATCAGAATGGCAATTGGAATGGCCATTGAGCTGCCCCGGCTCAATATCCCCATATATTTATGGGGGATGCCATATTTTAATTAATAAATACAGTAAGTAATCTCTGCTTCCTGGTTGTGACTTACCTGCACTGCTGGAAAACTTTAGTACTGTGGCAAAAAAAACATGAGAAAATAGAGGCAAATCTAGGCACATGAAAGTGTCAATCACTTTTTATATATGTGTTCCTAACTAATGTTTAGCTTTGTTGTGTTTCTTTTCATTGTGGCATATTTCTGAAAAATTAAATTTATGATACTGGCAGCTCTTCCGACTTCTTTGTTTTTTTACTTCTCAACTAAAAAGAGAAAGACCAGAGGGCATGCCTCCTCCTGCTGCTGACCGACAGGGATCTTCCTGATGAGCTAAGCAGTCTTCAAAGCTACTACTGTGCTTGGAGCTTCTCAGTTTTTTCCAACATGACACAGCCCAGTCTTAGACACTCATGTGAGTCTCAAGATTTCCATGGTCAGACTGCATGAGCCAGTAAAGGCTTGACAGATCCAAGCTCAGTTAACCTGGGAACTTTTTAACAGCTCATCTCAGACTGCTGATTTATGGGGGTACACGAGCCAGTAAAGGCTTGACAGATCCAAGCTCAGTTAACCTGGGAACTTTTTAACAGCTCATCTCAGACTGCTGATTTATGGGGGTACACACAGAAAGATTCCCACTTTAGAAGAGCACCAGTACACAGATTATCCATTTTTAATTATAAACTGGCCAAAAATCTTAATTCAAATTCCCTGATAGATTTTGTGATTGACTGTTCAGTCCAATAACAGCTTTCAAATACGCCCACTGCTGTGTGCTGTCAATCACATACAAGGCAGACCTGATGGGGAACTGGTCTCCAAGTTCCTCTTTAGGCTCCGCCTACTCAGCCGCTGCACCTGTTGGGTGGGTAGAGACTGATGGGGCAATCTGAGACCGGTTCCCCACCAGGTCTGCCTTGCTTGTGATTGACAGCGCACAGCAGTGGGAGTATTCAAAAGCTGGTATTGGACTGAATTATTACTATGGATCCATCCAAATGCATTGTTAATCATAGATAAAATGGACCTCATGGGGAACTAGTCTCTCAGCTTCCCATGAGGTTTTGCCCGCCCCTTCTACAAAATGCCTCAGTGCGAGTATTGACAGATTCATACATGAATTGGGTGCAAGCAGTGCCACTTCAGTGCTGTGCCTTGCTGGAGTTCTAAAGGATGATTTCCACACCCGTTTATGAATTTCTCAGATTGTGTTGTGCTTTGTATGGAGAATAATAAAGGAATTTATACATACCAATAGAGAACCTCTGTTCACTGAGCTACTCCACTCCCTGTCCTAATTCCACAGCTGTCATAATTTGGAGTCAACCACACAAACTTTATTTGAAAGTTCTCCAAAACCTAGGCAGATGAAAACATCATGGCCATCTAAGAGGCTTCAAAAATTAGTAAAATTTTACATTCAACTAAACTCATCATCCGCCATTGTTTCAATGATAGTAAGTTAATGCCAGCAGTATATGCATTCTCACTCTCCAAGCATGCATGTTTAAAGTAACATGGTCAATTTATGTCTGCTTATCCACTACCACCTGTTGTCTATTGCCAATTTAACACATTGTATATGTTATTAACACTTACCATATGCAGAATTGAATTGGCCACTAAAGGAAGTTACATAGTTAAAAAAAAAAAACATTAAAAGATGTTTTAAAACATCAAAAGTAACCTTTCACAAATGAAGTCTATCACACCCATGTTAGAAGCCCAACATGAAAACAGTCTATCTTTGTCTTCCAGTCTGCAGGACACTCATATTGGGCGTATTCATATTTTCCGAAAGTGACATCACTGTCCCCATACTACCCCAGAAGTCAAAGAATGGCCACTTCTCTTTGGAGCTTCTAATACTTAACAACAGATTTGTTTAAAACTTAAAAGAGAATACTCCCAAAAAGCCACTATAAAAAGATGACTATGACATGTCACTTACCTGTTGGTGATCTCATGTCTATGGGAGATCCCAAACCCCTCAAGCCGACCACTGGAGGTATGAGCAACTGGAGAATTATCTCAATGACAACTGTTTCCCACTGATAAGCCGGCACCAGCCTCCTGCTACCTGTCATCCCCTTGTACCTTTTAAGTCTTTAAGTCTGCTGAGCCGATGTTACATGTTTATGGAGTGCTCTGTAGAACGACAATGTGTGTTTGCCCTCTTATGTTTCAAATTCATGAAGGCAATGCATACATATGGTTGAGGTTTGCATATTTATGGTTGAAAACATATGTTTAGCATGTTTTATCCTTTATATAGTGCTGACACTTTTTCCGTAGCACTTTGAAGGGACCCTCAAACCAACAGTTATTGGTCTATGTTCTATGCAACAACAAAGTCTGGGGAATGCCCAGGAAAAAAAACAAATCCTACTTACCACCAGCTCACAGACAACCAAATTGACCTGTCTAACAGTATGCGTTAAAAACAGGGGTTTAGTCCGCACGCATTTGCAAACGCATGCGTGAGCCACAGAGCCACGTCACGGCACCCTGGTATCTGTGGTCCTAACACTAAAATATGAGTGTCCCCACAGTGGAGGCACATGCATTCTAATGTATAAACGAGGGCAGGTGGACTGAAGGGGAGCCCACCCCTTCTTAAAGGTACAGGAGCACACCAAACACCCAGCAAGTAGCACAATGGCTGCAAAGGTGTGCGCTGCTGGACCAATACAAACACACACGTGAAACCAAAGCTTGCCACCACCCTCATTTATAGCTGGCTATCGCATTGGAAGGCTAAAACATGTAACAACAAAGTCTGGGGAATGCCCAGGAAAAAAACAAAGGCTACTTACCACAGGCTATTGCCCTTACCATAGTCAAACAAAATGTGTTTTCACTGTACAGCCAATTTAGCATGCAAACCAGTTATCCTTCTATTATGTCTCTAAAATATCGATGGGAAGTGGAGTACCATGTATTTAACTGTTGATTTACCAGAACACACAGTGGGATCTGTATCCCCCTAAATGACACAATTGATACTGACTGACAATACTCTCTATTACAGGCGTGGATCAGGAGCCTCCAACTGAAGATTACAATGACCGTCTGGAGAGAGAAGATTATGATGACTGTAGGAATTCATCTGATTTATTCTTGTCCTGCTTTAAACCTTTTTCACATTTTACCATTTTGAACTGTACAATAACAGGGAAATGCGCAATAGGGTGCAAGAACGTTTGGCAAATCAGAAATCAGCAGTTAGCATTGGCTATAATCGGTGAAGTTTCATTGCATCAACTTTTAGTGACCAAGAGGCTCAGATCTCCTTCCTAATTTGTAGTGCAGTCAATCACCAAGGCATAGACATGCAATTTATTTGTTTTTGAAGGTTTAAATTACATAGTAACATGCCAGCAGGTATGAGTGATCACTGACAGTAGTCAGGTTATATTGGGGGTGCAGTATAGATTTATATTATGAATATATCCATGGATCTAGTCTAGCTTGAAGGAATATTGTGCTATGTCGCTGGCATTACAGAACCGTTCTTGATCATATCCATGGTTCAGCTTGTGATGAGTGTTGTAGTATACTATGTATAATATGGAGTATATTATAAGCAGTGTTGCCAACCTACCAGATTGAAATTTACTTACACAACACCCAAAATTTACTGGCACAGTCAAGTTTTTGCTGGCATATCCAAAAGTTACAAAATGACAGTTTTAAGTGCAAATTTCAGTATTTAGGCTACAAACAAATACAATATGCAATTAGCAAAGAGATTTAAGGTAGATATTAATGAAAAAACGTGTTTCTTATTTTATTTTCAATATAGTAAATAAGTAGCTCAGGAACAAGAATCGAGAGGGCAAGAAATTAGAATGAGCGGCACACACATGAAATTGACTCACAGTGACACTGACAGCAGTGTGCAGCAGCACAGATGATGACACCTCACCGACAGGACATGTCCCCTTCTGATTCACAGTGACCCTCTCTCTCCATACCAGGGGGTTCCTTCAGTCCACTCCCAGCTTGCCTTCCTCCCGTTCCGCAGACCTGCTCTGTTCCCTTGCACCATGACTTCACGAGACACACTGCCGGCACAGTCAGAACACACTGTAGCAGGCAACCTTTTTCTTTCACTGGTATTTACTGGCAGGAGAAAAGTCCCCATTTTTTACTGGCTGCCAGTAAAAATACTGGTGGTTGGCAACACTGATTATAAGTCAATTATAATCATGTGCAGTGCTTGGGTTATGATCAGTGGTGGTAGAGAGTTAAGCTTATATGGAGTGTAATAGAATTGTATTATGATGATATATCCAGTTGTCCTATCCAGTGACAAGTAGTGTGGCGTATATTAGAATTCTGATATGATGATTATCCAGTAGTTAGATCGATTGATAGAAGGTGTGGGAGTACTATGAAAGAAATGTAAAATAATTCTGATATGACCATATCAGGGGTCAAGTCATGAAGCATGGTGTAGTGTATTATGCCTGTATAGAATCTATTAGAATTGTAATATGATGATGTATCCATTGGTCATATTCATTGATAGGAGGTGCGATGTACCATATAGAACTTCACAGAATTGTATTAATATGATATGTCCAGTAGTGAGGTCCCAATATGAGGTGCAGAGTGTAATAGAATTCTAATATGACCATGTCAGGGGTCAAGTCATGAAGGATGGTGTAATGTACTATGCCTGTATAAAGTGTAAGAGATTTGTATATTGAATGTGTGTCTAGTAGCCAGATCCTAATACTCAATAGGGGTGCGGTTGTCTTAGGGTGTAATTGAATTCTATTATGACCACGGTACTGATCAGGTTATGATGGGATGTATTGTCTATGTATTAGCTTTATAAAGTGTAACAGAATTGTATTAGTTATGTCCATTATTGAGTTTGTTTTCAGGTGAAATGCTTTTCTTTCAATTCACTTTATTATATTTTGTCACTCTTTTACTTCCATTTGATTCCGTGATTTTTTTTTTACAATTAATTTCCCTGTATGTTATCGTTTTCCTATGCAGATGGCCACAGCAAGTATCCAAAGAGGCCTAAAGTTCCAGAACATAAACCTGATCGTCCAGTATATGTAAAACCTACACCCAGTGAGTACTATTCCTTTATGTGTAGCTGTAAACAGCTGTGGAGATCAGAATCCTGCACTATTGCAGTCTCTATAACTGAGGCATACTTTTACCAAATTACAGTGATAAGATGCCAAGGCCAAGATTTACCTTCTTAAAGATGCACTGGCATCATTCAAGGAACACTTTGCATTTTCTCAATGAAAGCAAAGCTTATTCTGATTGGACGAGGTGGGGAGCAGGGCAGTGGCGTCACAATCTTCACCTTGTCTAATCAGAGAACACTTTGCATTCATTGCATAAACGGGGAGTTTTCTCTGAATGGCGCCTATGTCGAGTGGGCGACCACCTGTGTTTAGTAAGCAGCAGAGCGGCTGCTCAGCACACGACCTGGAAGCTAGTGGAGATTACTGGCGTAGCAGTGCCTACTACAGTGATTTCCAAATTCCAAGGGGTTCTCACAGGTATGGCGCATATATACTTATATTGGTCCAAACTAGATCAATGTAACTTTGTAAAAATTGCCATACCTTGAATTCAGATTTAATAAAGAAAACTTCCCCCCAGCAGGTAGCAGAAGTGAGAGAGTATGGCTATGTGAAACAACAATAATGACCTTATGGAAGTTGAGAAGTTCTACCATCCTCACAAACCTTGTTATGAACTACTGTTGGCTATTCCTAAGGCTGCATTCACACCTGGGAAGAGTGATTGTTAGACGGTTTTATTTGAGAGTTTTGCAAGCATACTGTATATGAGCATTTTAGAAATGTATTACAAGTGTTTTACATGTGTATTCAAGCTTCAGGTGTTTTTGTTTTAGCCAAAAGAAAGCACTAGGGGCATGAGATTAGGGGTGGAGAGCATGGTTTAGCTGGCAAACATGCAACACAGCGCTTATAGAACTCTAGTAAAAAGTTCATGTTGTACATTTTCAGATGTCGAAATCTATAGGGCCAAAAATGCTCCTGACGGCCTAGAACAATTCTAACAACCACTGTCAGTTCTCTCTCTAAATTACAGTTAGACCTCACAAACCTCAGTGTGAACTGCTAAAACACAGCTCATCAAGAGCAACCCGGGGGCTAATGGCACTATAGGCAGGGCTGCTCATAGACATCATGGGGCCCTGTACAGCATACCTGACAGGGCCCCCTTCAGCCCTCCCCCCAGACTCCGCCTTGAAACAATAATTGCATGTAAAAATTGGACAGGCTGGTTGTACCGAAGCCAATCTTCAATCCACCTTCCCTATAGATGGTTCAAATCTTAGCCGATCCCTGTTAAACTGGGCAAGATTCTAACCATCTATGGCTAGCTTAACTGACACTGACATCAATAGTGACACTAATACAGTGATCAGCTAAAATACTGTATAGTGTACACTATAGTAATGGCACTAGCTGGGTCAGAGAGCCAGAGCCAGAGTCGCCTCTACTTTTTGAGGAGACTGAGGTCCTTTGACATCTGCCGGACGATGCTGAAGATGTTTTATGAGTCTGTGGTGGCCAGCACTCTCCTGTATGCAGTGACATGCTGGGGAAGCAGGCTTAGACTGTCTGACACCAACAGACTCAAAAAACTGATTCACAAGCCCAGTGATGTTGGATTGGAATTGGAGTCTTTTAAAATAGTGTTGGAGAGGAGAATGTTGTTCAAGTTACGTTCTATCTTGGACAACTCCTCCTACCCACTCTACAATACGCTGGTCAGTCTGCGGAGTACAATCAGTGACAGATTGTTACACCCACAATGCCCCATAGAGCAACACAGAAAATCACTTTTGCCTGTGGCAATCAAGATATATAATTATTTTCTGCGAGGGCCGGAGGTGAAGATTTAATTCTGGTTTCAGATCAGGATTTTGTGTTGTTTTTATAATATGTTGGTATTGTCTTGGTTATTATTTGGGGTGGTGATAGAGAAAGTGGTATATTATTTGTTTTTGATAGTTTGATTGTCTGTTATTTTAACTTGTGTTATTTATTCTATGTTGTATTTTAATTGTATGGATGTTTTATTTGCATTGTAGTTTTAATTTTGTTTATTTGGTGCTCATGGCTGTTATTGGTAATTTTGTTGTGTTTTTGCATCTTGTTTAGTTTATTGTGATCTTGTGTTGTCTTTAAGTGTGTCT
This sequence comes from Aquarana catesbeiana, assembly GCF_042186555.1. Lineage (NCBI taxonomy): Eukaryota > Metazoa > Chordata > Amphibia > Anura > Ranidae > Aquarana > Aquarana catesbeiana. The sequence continues at coordinate 605,866,515 of NC_133326.1, read as the reverse complement.
GTGTCATAACAATTTCCCTTTGGGATTAATAAAGTATTCTGTATTAATATCAGCGGGCAATAAAGGGGTTAACTGTGTGCCTAACAAGTGTCATGTGTGTAACATATATTGCTTTTACTAACATATCTGGCTGTTTTTCTCCCTGCTTTGCAGGGAGAAGACATAGCCAGATTGCTGATCTGTGTATGGAGCCCTGTGTTTGTAAACACAGGACTTTGTGCTGTGATTGGCTACAGCTGATCAGCATGTCTTGGCCATAAGTCATTGGCCAGGACCTGCTGACAAAATCCTGCTGTAGCCAATGACAGAGTGGGTTAGCACTCTGTACTGTACTGAAAATGTACTGAGGGCGGACAGCAAGCAGTTAAAGAGAAAACGTTAGGGGTGGGTTCACACAACAGGTCTGATCAGGTCCGCTTGCCCAGTTTTCAGGTGGACCTGATCTGACCCTCGATTCACTACTATAGAGCGATGGATCTAAGAAGACTTGTGTCCATTTACACCTGCTTACCTTCGATCCGATCCGCTAAACAAAATGGAAGGGGACCCGTTTCCCTCTGTTTAGCGGATCGGACTGGAAGACAGTCGGGTGTAAACAGACAGCCATCCTTAGAGCAGAGCAGGCTGTGTCTGTGTCCACTTTGCATAAGCTGAGTGTCATCTGCCCACTCCACTCAGCGGGAGATCAGCAGACAGGTCCCCTGCTGAACAGCAACACAGGCAGGTTAAGATCATCAGCATTATAAAACACAGGCAGGTGCAGGTGCTCTATCATGGCTGGCACTGTCACAGTGTGTAATGCCGCATGCACACGACCGTTTTTTCCGTCGGAATAAACTCTGAAGGCTTTTCCGACGGAGTTCCGCTGAAACTGTCTTGCCTACACACGATCACACCAAAGTCCAACCATCTAGAACGCGGTGACGTACAACACATACGACGGGACTAGAACAAGGAAGTTCAATAGCGAGTAGCCAATAATTTCCGTCTCGTACTTGCTTCCAAGCATGCGTCGTTTTGGTCCGTTGGAACAGCATACAGACGAGCGGTTTTCCCGATAGGAACTGATTCCGTCGGAAAGATTTAAAGCATGTTCTATTTCTAGGTCCGTCAGAATTTTCGAAAAAAAAAAAAGTCCGATGAGGCCCACACACGATTGAAATGTCCGATGAAAAGATTCCGTCGGACTTTTCCTGCCGGAAAGTCCGACCGTGTGTACGCGGCATTACAGGATATGACTGTTGGGTGCTGGATTTTTGGTTGATATTCTATCTTTATCATTTAAAATACACCTATGATAAAAATCATAGACCCTTCATTTCTTTGTAAGTGGGCAAACGTACAAAATCTGCAGGGGAGGAAATACTTATTTTCCCAGTGTATGTGTTCTAAGTCAGTGATTTAGAGTACTGAAGTTATGTTATCAACATGACAGCCAGGGAACTAGTGCAATAGCAGCCTCCATACTTTCTCAATAAAGGGTTATTTGCAAGAAGGAGGGCCACTGTCTGCCATCATAATTCATTCTGAGAACTGCTGATAAAGATTCACACTGAGAAAAAGTTTCTACACTACTCACAAGAACTATGGCCAGACAATATGAACTCCAGTGAGAATGAATCTCAGGCATCTCAGCCTAGAGTGTGAAAATCAGTCTACCCAAAAGTGGAATTTTAGTTTTAGGTGGAATGCAGTGTCGATGGGTCAGTCACTGGCTTCCAATATGTGTTGAATACTCTGTTTCTGTCCACTGGGGAGAGTTATGTGCAATGCTTTGCTACACAGTATGGCAAGACTTATACACCCTGCCATGTTTGGTGTGCAGTGCTGCCTGCTGAACGTGACCCATTTAAGTGAATGGGGCTGTGCTGCAACCGCTCTGCACACAGTTGCAGCTCGGTGGTGTGGGCTTTGAGGTGTTAAAAAAAGTGCTGAGGAGGTGACATAAAACCTCCAACCACCTATCAAATGCCCTCATAACAGAGATTCATTGCGGATTGGTCTTCAGAGGACAAAGCTCATGTAAACGAGTCAGGTTGATCGATGTAGCATAGAAAATGTCTGTACAGAAGCTACACTTAGTAAAACAGGCCCAAACATGTGAATAGCTAAAATTAGCATTCCCTCCTCTAAAACGATATGACCTGGTTGCGGAGACGTTAAGGGACTTTCCACCCCACAATGCAGAGATACAGCCAAGAGAAATAGAACTGAGATGCTGGCTGCTTCTACTCATTACGATGGAGTTGATAAAGATTATTAAATGTCTTTACAGAATGTTACAGTATTTTGAGTAACATTTGAAACACTTGTTTACAAGGGTGTTAGCCGGACAGCTATTTATCATCACTCCCATTCACACATATTACTTTTTATTCCATTTCCACTTGCCAAAATAAACCCCTTAACTCATAACTTAGAAAGACTTTCCACTCCTCAAAGCATGTCTGAGGCTGGGCTGTCTCTGGATGCAAAATCTAAACATATTCCACAAGAATGACTACAACCATAGCAGGCCATGCAGTTTGTATGGAGCCTAGCAGGATAGGGGCCCAGTACAGTCGGATTGCTGCTATTGCTTTTTTTTTAAGAAGAATCAAATATCCTGATAAGATGAATTCCCGGCGTCAAACCGGCTCCAGGAGTGACCCAGGACCCATTGTTCAGATACATCTACCAAAATGTAAAGAAAATTCTTAAAAGTTAGCTTTTTCTATGGTACAAATCAGTGGCGTAACTAGAACCTTCAAGGCCACGGTGCAAGAAAACATGAAGGACACCCCTGACTCCCAGCTGGGGCCCTTCCTACTGATCCGGGGGAGGCCCTTTACTACGGTCCTGCAGGAAGCCCCCTTCCTGCTGTCTCCCCCCCACACAGTGGCAGGATGCCACTGGTGTCAGTAGTTTTTTTCATTTTTCTTTACCATTTTACTATATTTTTATTTTTGACAATTTTATTTTTTATTATTTTTTTAAATTTTTTAAGAGTGATTGTTGGGGGGCTTTGGTGAAATATCAGGGGTCTAAACAGACCTCTGGTGTTTCACCTTTGAGACAGAGAAAAGAGATTGAGGACACAGCCCTCAATCTCTATCTCTGCAGCCTCAGCTGCACAAAATTAATGGACAGGAATAGCTCTTTACAGAGTTCATTCATTCATTCACAATCTGAAGCATAGTAAACACAGACTCTGTCCATTCAGAAAAGGTAGAGGCCCTTAAAGATTTACTGGGCCCCTTCCCCACTCTCCATCCTAACAGCCTCCCCTTCATCAGCCAGCGCGAGAGGGGAGGGGGGAATCCGGCAGACCTGCCGGAGCGGAGGGCAGGAAAGTACACAGGGGCCCAGGGGCAGCAGGACCTGGATGGGAGGGGTAGCTGGGGCAGCATATAGAGGAACCGATCCCCTCCATTTTCCTTCTGCAGCCGATGGATGCCTGCAGAAGAGGAGAAGCAGGCTTTCAGTGGCTGCAGGAGGAAAATGGAGGGGATTGGTTCCTCTGTATGCTGTCCCAGCCGCCCCTCCTTTCCAGGTGTACAAGGGAGCCGCACAGGCCCCATGTAGCATTGGGTCAGGTCACATTCGCGGCCCCTATAGTTACAGCTCTGGTACACATCTATGTAGTGAGATAACTGTAAAGAGAACCTGTAACTCTTAGGCTTTAATGAGAATTGAATATCTAGTTATAGTCAATAAGATTAGGGATCATTCTCAGGATCTCACTGGAAGGATTGTGACGTCATCCTTGCCAAGATGCTGTGGGCAGAATCCAGGGGTAGGATAAGTGTATTTTCTAACTTTTTTTCCCCACAGGTTTATCACTATAAGGTGGATATTTTGTATGGGGGTGGGGGTCCTGATGCCATGAATGAACTGTGCTTTTTGGTATATGGTTCACTGAAGATAAGACTGAAGACGTAAGACTGAAGATACAGTCACCAGCACTCAAAAAAATTAATGCATTTCACATATTTATTGTGAATAGTGTCAAATAAGTCATAATAAACTGACTTTTTGGGGCTTCACAGGGTTCTTTTCTCAAATTGCCCATTATGCTGCCTTGAGGAAGGACCCTGCGAGGCCCCAAAATGTTGGTTTCTTATAACATGAATTGCTGTATTCACAATAAATATGGGAAATGCATTTATTTAGAGTTCTGGTAACTTTGTATCTTCGTACTGTATCTGGTTCTGGCACCATCTGTAACAATGACTTTAAGCACCCGCCAGTTATTTAAAAGTCAAGTACTGTGAGGATTGCAGCTTTCATGTGGACTTTACCGAGGCTGTATAGACAAAGTCTCCCAGGTCCCATGATCTTTTGTTAACCCTCCTTCCCCCTGCTGGTCAGTTTTAAGACCTTGTACGCCTGGAGAGCTTTCTAATTGTTTACAGCGATTTGTATAAATCACCAAATTACATGTCAACTAAATTTAATGTGAGCCTGGAAGTCAGCCCTGGCACATGAAGTATGTTGATCCAGATTTACTTATGTAACCAACGTTTGCATGGTTGAAATGAAAAACAGGTCTACAGAACAAAAAGAAGGATATGAGGAAACATCATAAAAAAGTCCCTGTTGAAAGCCTGCTTCCAAAGTTATGAGACAAACAAAAGTCTCCGTGGTAAACATTTACAAATATAAGTAAGTTGCACATTGATGTCAGGCTGCTCCTGGAAGTCGGGTTCTTGTTCTAACTATGAACGTACCAAAATATAGCAATCAATGGACTGACGGAAATGATTGCAGGAAGTGGTCTGGTCTTCCATAAATGTGCAACGGTACATGAGAGGAGCAGGTATGCAAGTTCAGAAGTATTAAAGCTGAACTTCAGGGAAAGCATGACTGAGTCTGCACTACAAGGATTAATTTTGGTCTAGGCGGGATGGGAAAATCAGTTTTGCTACCCTGCATTAGATGTGAGGACACCGTGAGACAGTCCACCGCTGTACCTGTTGCAGGAGCAGAAAAAGGCTTAATCCATCCCCTAGGCCTAAACCAACATTTAACCCTTGCATTTTGGGGGCAGCCCAACGGCAAGGGAGAATTTTCACTTGGAGTTGGGCTTTAAATCTATTGGCAAATATAAGTATCAAATTTCCAGTGTGGGTCACTGTTTTTACAGGGTTTATGCAAGGCATATGATAACCATGCCATCATTTATTTTTTTTGGTAAATATCAGGACTATAAATGTAACAAGTATAAATGCACAAAAATTGTAAGTTATTAAAGAGGATCTTCAGTCTGAAAAAATTAAAAGTCAGCAGCTACAAATACTGTAGCTGCTGACTTTTTAAAAAAAAGGACACTTACCTGTCCAAGGATTCAGCACTGTCATCACCCAGGCCAGTTCTTTGCCAGTGTTCGGGTCCCTGGTAACGGCATGTTTACTAAGGGAAGCCCTGCTATCCAGGGCTGTTTTGGAGATTTACTCTCACTCTCAGAAGAAAAAGGTTGCTGCTGGGCATACACTTTAAGTAGTCACTCTGTCACTCTACAGTCACTGGCTAGAAGTGCATGTTGGAATCAGGGATGTATTTACCATAATGTACACACGGACCAGGACAGCTCCAAGTCACAAAATTTACTCAAAATTGAATCATCGTTTCTTTTTTCTTAATCGTACATCACGGGAAACAGAGCCATAGTAATCACTATGTGGGTTATAGGCCACCTTCAGGTGATGGACACTGGCACACCCTAAACAGGAAGTTGCCTCCCTATATGACCCCTCCTACTACTGGGAGTATCTCAGTTTTTTCGCCAGTGTCTAAGGTGTTGGTCACGAGTAAAGATGTGCTGTGCTGAGCTCCACTGGAGCAATCCTTGCTGGGGCTAGCTATGCAGCCGGATCCATTCAAAGTGTCTTTTTAGGCCGAAATGAATGGTACCCGGGCCTCGTGGTGGAAGAAATGAGGTTTAGCCCGTAACGCTTCTCTTTTTAGAGAGCTGGACCCTGGGATCCAGAGCTTTGGCTGTTTTCAGCCATAAAGTTTTTACTGGCAGGGTGCTTTACGGGTCCAGGAGTGTGGGTTCCCAGAGGGTCCTCGGTTCCTGAAGGTCTTGTAATGGAGCCCACCGTGAGAGGTGAAGATTGGATCTGTTGGTTTTTACCACAGAAATCCCTGCGGTGGGAAAGGTAAGTGGAGGTTTCTAAGGGATTTTTAAATATTCTTAAGTAATGACTGAAAAAATTAAATGTTGTCATGCCTAAGAGTCACCACTGGGGGCTGTATAGAGCACATACCTTGTCATGCTTTCCTCAAAGATCACGCTGTGTCACAGAAGCAGCAGGCTTCCCTCCGGCGAGCAACTCAAACCTCTGGTAAGATTGGGGGGGTTTCTTCCATGAAACACCCCCCACCTGGACAAAGCTCTCCCCCTCTTCCTGGATAGGGGGAAGCCAAAAACCATTGGCGTTGCCGCTCCGTTTTTTTACCGCCCCTGCACGGCGGCTTGTCACAGGTCTCCTCTTCACCCCCCCACCCCACACACTTCGATCCAGTCGGATCAGAGGCCGTGCAGGAAAACCCTCTTTTGAAAAGAGAGGGAGGGCCGCGATGTGATGGAAGGGGCGGGACTTAGAGCGGCGTTGGCGTCCTACAACGTCCAGCGCGGGAGTATGTTTAAAAGCTCCATTTTTGCTGGCTGCAGATGTTGGAGGGACATAAAAGCAAAAAGGGGCATGTAAGAGGTTGGTGACACAGGCATTCCCTTGGCACATTTACTAAAAGCATCAGGCTGAGCGTTAATAGCAGCGGTAGTTGCTGGACTATTGCTCAATGCGATTTCTTCTGGTAGTACCTCTGCATTTGAGCATTGGCTAAGGTCAGAAGGGGGGGTTGAAACACCCCCAAAAAAGGGCTAAAAGGGTCTCCCTCAAGCTCTGGAAAGCCTAATCATCTCTACAATGGCATCCTCCCCTGAGAGGGGGTGGCTGGTCAGAGTGAGCATCGGGGCCATGAAATGTTTGCAGCTGTTTTCAACACTGCAGCCCCTGTCTATATTACTAAAGAGGTCTTTTTCCTCAGCCATGATAGGATTGGAAAAAAGGTTAGCGGCTTTAATAGCATCCCAGTGTGGGACAAAATGCGACAGGTTCCCTTCCATTACCCAGGACCCTCAAACTGAGGAACTGGGGGTGGGAGAAGATGAATTCCATCAGGGGACCGTGGTGAGGCTGATGACTCCTCTTCTGAGGGGTCAAATGTGGGGGGATCAGCTTCACAATCTGTAAGATTGATGGTGCAATCTTTTGCTGAATGGTCCGCTCCACATTTATGCTACCCTTAACTGAGTGTTTGGATCGCTAAAGCCTCCTCAAGCTGTGCATGCCTTTCCTGTCCATTCATTGCTGGAAAAGCTTTTTGTATCTGAGTGGGATCACCCAGATAAGCATTTTTTCCCTCCTAAAAAGTTTTTTCACACTTTATTCTATGGGGGAAAAAATTCACTAAAGGTGGGGATACCAGCAATTGACGCTGCTATATCCTCTGTGAATAAAAGTTTGACTTGTCCGGCAGACAATGCTCAAACGCTTAGGATGCAACGGATAAAAAGTTGGAATTCCTATTAAAAAAACACTTTTTTCTCTGCCAGGTTGAGTGTTTCAGCCTGCGCTGACAGTAATTGGTCAATCCTTGAGAGACCAGTTAAACAGGTAAACGGGTGCTCAAGGTTATCCTGTTCAGCAGGCCCAGGATCTGGCAAGCTACTAGCAGCTTTATGTTTGCAATTGTCGCTATGAGAGATTCTATCCTTCAGGCCTCACGTCTTCGCTAAGCGCCATGCAAGAAGCTCCTAGCTAGTGTTTCTTTTTGCAGTGAAACGGCTGTTTTGGGATGCTTTGGGTAATACAGCCAAAGAATTTCTAGTGGAAAAAGTACCCCTTTGCCATTTAAGAAAAGGAGTAAACTTATTTCATTTTAACAAGCTCCTTCTCTGGTGCCAGGGGCATCAGCCTCCAGGCAGTCACAACAGCCTCTGCCATCAAATTCAAGAAGTAATCCTCAGGGTCAACCCCAGGGACAGAAGTCTTGGGGGGAGGAAACCTACAAAATACTAAAGCCTCCTTTTGAGGAGGCGCCCCCGCTTGCTCGAGTAGGGGGAATACTTCTGCAGTTCTCCAGGGTCTGGCAGGAAGAGTGGGGGACTTCCTCAATAGCTCCAGGGTACAAACTGGAGTTCCAAGAGTTCCCGTCTCCTCGTTTTCTCAGATCCTAAGGATCCAGAGAAAAAGAAGTCTTTCTTTCAAGCATTGGACCATCTTTTAGCAAAAAAGTGATCATAGTGGTCCCCATGAAAGAACAGGGGTTGGGGTTTTGTTCAAACCTTTTTTCACGGTGCCAAAACCGAATGGAGACATCAAACCCATTCTGGATCTCAAAGATCTAAACCGGTTCCTAAATATCTGCTCTTTTTTCGCATATCTTTATGTGCCTCACTCACCAGTAATATCTACTTTTCAAGGTAGAAAATCTTCATTTTCAGTTTGTAGCTCTGTTTTTCGGTCTAGCTACTGCACCTTGAGTGTTTACAAAGCTTCTGGCCCCTCCTCTAGCCAGATTAAGGGCCCAAGGTATAACGATTATAGTTTACCTAGACGATCTGCTCTTGATAGACCAGTCGGTAGCCCGCTTAGACCAAAGTATGGTCACCACATTCAATTTCCTGGAATACCTAGGTTGGATTCTCAACCTAGAGAAATCTTCCTTACAACCATGAAGGGGGCTAAAATACTTGGGTCTGATCATAGATACACCCAGAAAGTGGTATTCTTGCCAAAGGCAAAGATCAGCGCCATAAAGGAACTGATTCAGGTGGTCGAAACAAAGAAGAATCCTTCTATTTAACTTTACATGAGGTTGTTGGGAAAGATAGTACCTTCATTCGAGGCCATTCCTTATGCTCAGTTTCGTTCGAGTCTGCTGTAAAACAGTATTGTATCAGCTTGGAACAAAAAGGTCCAAGCTTTAGATTTCCTAATGTGTCTGACTCCAAAGGTGCGCCGGAGCCTCAGTTTATGGTTAATAACCAAAAATCTGCAAAGGGGAAAATCCTTCCTACAGTTACCTGGGAAGTGGTAACAACATATGCCAACTTTTTTTAGGTTGGGGAGCAGTCCTGGAAGAGTCAACTGTCCAAGAGAAGTGGTCCAGATCAGAAATGACCTTGTCCATTAACATTCTAGAGATTTGGGTAGAGCACTTGACCCTGAGGGCCTGAACGTTCAGTTTACGGAATTGTCCTGTCAGGATCCAATCCAACAATGCCACAGTAATGGCCTATATCAATCACCAAGGGGGCACAAGAAGTTGTGCGGTCCAGAGAGAGGTGAATCATATCCTATATTGGGCAGAAAACGATGTACTTTGCCTATCAGCAGTCTTCATTCTAGGAATAGAAAATTGGCAGGCAGACTACTTGAGTCGCCAGCAGTTGTTCCCGCGAGAATGGTTCCTTCACCCCGATATCTTCCTGTCAATATGTCAAAGATGGGGGATCCCAGACGTAGATCTGTTTGCGTCCAGCTTCAACAAAGAAATTGATAACTTTGTGTCAAGAACAAAGGATCCGCTAGCATGTGGAACAGATGCCTTGGTGTTCCCGTGGAATCAGTTTTCACTGATTTATGCATTCCCTCCTATTCTGCCTGCGTTCGTGACTTCTTCGCAGGATCAAGCAGGAAGGGAAGTCGGTGATTCTTGTGGCCCCCAGCGTGGCCCAGGAGATCTTGGTATGCAGAGATCATAAGGATGGCAGTAGGGGTTCCATGGACCCTACCACCATGTCAAGACCTTCTCTCGCAAGGTCCACTATACCATCCTACCTCACAAATGCTAAATTTAACGGGTTGGCTATTGAGACCCACATTCTGAAGAAACATGGGCTGTGAAGTTCAGTGGTATCTACCTTGGTTAATGCAAGGAAGCCGGCCTCCAGAATCACATATTATAGATTCTGGAAGGCATATGTCTCCTAGGAGGAATCCAGGGGTTAGCACCCCAGGAAGTATGTCATAGGTAGAATCCTTGACTTTCTGCAGATGGGGTTAGAAATGAAGCTGGCCTTGAGTACTTTCAAGGGCCAGGTCTCGGCCTTATCGGTATTGTTTCAACGACCACTTGCTTCGCATTCTTTGGTTCGTAGCTTTTTTCAGGGGGTAACGCGGCTTAATCCCCCGGTTAGGTCACTCCTGAACCCTTGGGACTTCAGTTCTGTCGGTATTACAAAAACAGCCTTTTTGAGCCGTGTCAGGTTTTTTGTCAAAACCAGAATATTGTTCTACCTTCATTTTCCAGAACCCTGTTCTATGGAAGAAAAATCACTACATTCTCTTAATGTGGTGAGAGCAGTCAAGGTCTACTTAAATGTGACTGCTCAGATTCGAAAAACGGATGTTTTGTTTGTGTTGCCTGAAGGTCCTAAAAGAGGACAGACAGCATCAAAATCTACTATTTCTAAATGGATTTGACAAGTAATCATTCTAGCTTATGGTTTAAAGATGAGCTTCGAGTTCGAGTCGAACTCATGTTCGACTCGAACATCGGCTGTTCGCAAGTTCGCCGAACAGCGAACAATTTGGGGTGTTCGCGGCAAATTCGAATGCCACGGAACACCCTTTAAAAGTCTATGGGAGAAATCAAAAGTGCTAATTTTAAAGGCTTATATGCAAGTTATTGTCATAAAAACTGTTTGGGGACCTGGGTCCTGCCCCAGGGGACATGGATCAATGCTAAAAAAAAGTTTTAAAAACGGCCGTTTTTTCGGGAGCAGTGATTTTTAATAATGCTTAAAGTCAAACAATTAAAGTGTAATATCCCTTTAAATTTCGTAGCGGGGGGGGGGGGTGTCTATAGTATGCCTGTAAAGGGGCGCATGTTTCCCATTTTTAGAACAGTCTGACAGCAAAATGACATTTCAAAGGAAAAAAGTTATTTAAAACTACTCGCGGCTATTGCATTGCCGGTCCGACAATACACATAAAAGTTCATTGATAAAAACGGCATGGGAATTCCCTACAGGGGAACCCCGAACCAAAAAAAAATTACGTGGGGGTCCCCCTAAATTCCATACAAGGCCCTTCAGGTCTGGTATGGATATTAAGGGGAACCCCGGCCAAAATAAAAAAAAAAAAAATTACGTGGGGGTCCCCCTAAATTCCATACCAGACCCTTCAGGTCTGGTATGGATTTTAAGGGGAACCCCGCGCCAAAATAAAAAAAAAAAAGGCGTGGGGTCCCCCCAAAAATCCATACCAGACCCTTATCTGAGCACGCAACCTGGCAGGCCGCAGGAAAATAGGGGGGACGAGAGAACCCCCCCCCTCCTGAACCGTACCAGGCCACATACCCCTTAACATTGGGAGGGTGCTTTGGGGTAGCCCCCCAAAACACCTTGTCCCCATGTTGATGAGGACAAGGGCCTCATCCCCACAACCCTGGCCGGTGGTTGTGGGGGTCTGCGGGCGGGGGGCTTATCGGAATCTGGAAGCCCCCTTTAACAAGGGGACCCCCAGATCCCGGCCCCCCCCCTGTTTGAAATGGTAAGGGGGTACAAAGCGTCCAGCATCTCCTCCGCAGCATCTTCTATCTTCTTCTCCTCGGGCCGCTCCGCACCCATGGCATGGGGGGAGGCTCCCGCTCTTCTCTTCATCTTCTTCTCTTCTTCATCTTCTTCTCCGGGCTGCTCCGCACCCATGCTGGCATGGAGGGAGGCTCCCGCTGTGTGACGCGTCTCCTCTTCTGACGGTTCTTAAATAATGGGGGTGGGGCCACCCGGTGACCCCGCCCCCTCTGACGCACGGGACATGACGGGACTTCCCTGTGGCATTCCCCGTGATGTCACAGGGAAGTCCCATCAAGTCACCGTGCATCAGAGGGGGGCGGGGTCACCGGGTGGCCCCCCCATTATTTAAGACCCGTCAGAAGAGGAGACGCGTCACACAGCAGGAGCCTCCCACCATGCCAGCATGGATGCGGAGCGGCCCGGAGAAGAAGATGAAGAAGAGAAGAAGATGAAGAGAAGAGCGGGAGCCTCCCCCCATGCCATGGGTGCGGAGTGGCCCGAGGAGAAGAAGATGGAAGACGCCGCGGAGGAGATGCTGGACGAGAACACCGGAGGAAGAACCAGAAGAGCCAGAAGAACCAGAAGAAGAAGAAGATGAAGGAAGATAGAAGAAAGAAGAAGCATTTAAATAAAGGAATTGTCAAAAACTGTCTCTTGTCATTGTTAACATTTTTGACAGTTTTTTAGTGAAATGGTAGGGGTACTTTTGTACCCTCTTACCATTTCACACGGGGGGGTCGGGATCTGGGGGACCCCTTGTTAAAGGGGGCTTCCAGTTTCCGATAAGCCCCCCGCCCACAGACCCCCACAACCACCGGCCAGGGTTGTGGGGATGAGGCCCTTGTCCTCATCAACATGGGGACAAGGTGTTTTGGGGGGCTACCCCAAAGCACCCTCCCAATGTTGAGGGCATGTGGCCTGGTATGGTTGAGGGGGGGCGCTCTCTCATCCCCCCCTCTTTACCTGCGGCCTGCCCGGTTGCGTGCTCGGATAAGGGCCTGGTATGGATTTTTGGGGGGACCCCACAGCGGTTTTTTTTTTTAAATTTTGGCACGGGGTTCCCCTTAAAATCCATAGCAGACCTGAAGGGTCTGGTATGGAATTTAGGGGGACCCTCACGTCATTTTTTTTTTTTTTTTTTATTTTGGCCGGGGTTCCCCTTAATATCCATACCAGACATGAAGGGCCTGGTACGGAATTTAGGGGGACCCCCACGTCATTTTTATTTTTAAATTTTGGTTCGGGGTTCTCCTATGGGGAATTCCCATGCCATTTTTATCAATGAACTTTTATGTGTATTGTCGGACCGGCAATGCAATAGCCGCGAGTAGTTTTAAATGACTTTTTTTCTTTGAAATGTCATTTTGCTGTCAGACTGTTCTAAACATGGGAAACATGCGCCCCTTCACAGGCATACTATAGACACCCCCAGCTACGAAATTTAAAGGGATATTACACTTTTATTGTTTGACTTTAAGCATTATTAAAATCACTGCTCCTGAAAAAACGGCCGTTTTTAAAACTTTTTTTAGCATTGATCAATGTCCCCTGGGGCAGGACCCAGGTCCCCAAACACTTTTTATGACAATAACTTGCATATAAGCCTTTAAAATTAGCACTTTTGATTATTCATGTTCGTGTACCATAGACTTTAACGGTGTTCGCCTGTTCGAACAAACTTTTTTCCTGTTCGCATGTTCTGGTGCGAACCGAACAGGGGGGTGTTCGGCTCATCCCTATTCGTGGGCAGTGCATCACCAAACCTCCATGGCTAAAATCTGCAAGGCTGCAACTTGGTCTTCAGTGTATACATTTACCAGATTATATCAGGTGCATGTAAAAAGACATGAGGATGTTGTCTTTGGGTGCAGTGTGCTGCAGGCAGCAGTATAAGTCCTCTGATCTCATGTTGCCCTACTTTGGTTGTGTCTCCCTCCCCTCAGTTGGCATTGCTCTGGGACATCCTACATAGTAATTACTATGGCTCTGTGTGCCGTGATGTACGATTAAGAAAATAGGATTTTTATAACAGCTTACCTTTAAAATCCTTTTCTTTGAAGTACATCACGGGACACAGAGGTCCCTCCCCTCTTTCTGGTATACACGTGTATTGCTTTGCTACAAAAACTGAGTTACTCGCAGTAGTGGGAGGGGTTATATAGGGAGGCAACTTCCTGTTTAGGGTGTGCCAGTGTCCATCACCTGAAGGTGGCCTATAACCCACATAGTAATTACTATGGCTCTGTGTCCCGTGATGTACTTCAAAGAAAAGGATTTTACAGGTAAGTTGTTATAAAAATCCTATTATTTTGGTCCCTCTTTTGGCCAAGGTTGGGCATTTGTATGTTAATTTAACAGAAGAGTAGGGGGAAGAGGGTGCTGGAAATGTTGAGAATAGTCAGAAGGCTCTTTACAGTTCAGGAAATGTGAGGGATGGACACCCGTTTTAATGTCTGTGAGTATGGGGTGATGAATCTCAGCGACTTCCTGTAACCATGGTATGTAAAGATATGGCAAATGTTATTGCAGTATCCACATCCTGTCTGTTGTGGGTTCATTACCCAGTGATGTACGATGATACAGCAGTTTTGTTATCCATTCAAATTAACTTCAGGGAAGCGTATTTTGGGTTTATAAATGGTTACTTTGTAGTTTTAAGTTGATATCTTAAGTGGGAAAAAAGCCAGGCTCTGGTTAAGTTCAATCACATCTATGTCATATTTGTACAGTATTTTGTGGGAAACAACTGTTTTATGTCTGATTTTGAAGTGGCTATGCATTCCATGAAGCTGGCCTCATTGCATCAAACTTTATTCCCACTCCCATGCCTTGGAAACAGCCTTACTAAAGAGATCCATAATAATTGCGCTGATGGAGCAATCTAAGCATGTCAAGCTTCTCTCCAGCCACAATTTTTTTTAGTTTTGGATAGTGGGAAGCATTAACTTCTATCTGGGTGTAAAACATTTCTGTGTCCCCATAGAGCTGACACTTCCTCAGCAGTACTTCAGTTTCTACTGACCCTGTCAGGTCAGTAAAAACTGAAACAAAAAAGAACTAACCTGTAAAGGTCTATACATACCTTTCCATTGGCTTTATGCTGTAGCAAAGCTCAGGGCACCTATTAGGAGAAGAGGAATGACAGCAGTCATCGGGGGACCCTCTATTCAGCCAGTCTGAGGAGTCGCCTACATTTTAGCATGGAACATCTGGGACTGGGACAGTGACTGTTGCAGGATCATGATTTAATGTAGTATTATTGTGTGTTAGAACCTTTTTGAGGTAGAAATTACCTAGGGAGTAGGCAATGTTTTACAATTCCGGCATTGTAGGGCCTATTATCTGCCTTGTATTAATATTCTTAAAAAGTTATCTGATATGAAGAGGAAATGTTCCATATAGTATTCTGCACCTGTTTAAATGTTCTTATGATTAATGTAGACATGCCTTGTCCAAAGAAGTTTACACTACATAAACACCACACTACATAGGCACTACGTAAACATAAAAATGTTAAAAAAAAATTACTAGTGTGTCCCTGGTCCAGGGGTTTTCTCACATGCTGGTGAGTGACCACACAGAAAGTGAGTTGAAATTCCCCCAGCTGGGGAATGAAAACTTGACAAAGGTTCTAACCCTTCCACACACAAACTGAAAAAAAATGTTTCTAGCTACAATTCTACTTCAAGACTTCCAAAGACTTTAGAAGATGTCCCGATTGAATGTTAACCTGCCAATACTCACATTCCCATTTACAGTGCCTTGCAGAAGTATTCACCCCCCTTGGCTTTTTACCTATTTTGTTACATTACAGCCTTTAGTTCAATGTTTTTTTAATCCGAATTATAGTTATATGTGATGGATCAGAACGCAGTAGTCTAAGTTGGTGAAGTAAAATGATAAAAATATATACATACAACTATTTTTCAGAAATAAAAAACTGATAATTGGCATGTGCGTATGTATTCACCCCCGTTTAAGCCCATAAAAAGCTCTGGTGCAATCAATTACCTTCAGAAGTCACATAATTAGGGCAATGATGTCCACCTGTGTGCAATCTAAGTGTCACATGATCTGTCATTACATATACACACCTTTTTGAAAGGCCCCAGAGGCTGCAACACCTAAGCAAGAGGCACCATTAACCAAACACTGCCATGAAGACCAAGGAACTCTCCAAACAAGTAAGGGACAATGTTGTTGAGAAGTACAAGTCAGGGTTAGGTTATAAAAAAAATAACCAAATCTTTGATGATCCCTAGGCGCACCATCAAATCTATCATAACCAAATGGAAAGAACATGGCACAACAGCAAACCTGCCAAGAAACGGCCGCACACCAAAACTCACAGACCGGGCAAGGAGGGCATTAATCAGAGAGGCAGCAGAGAGACCTAAGGTAACCCTGGAGGAGCTGCAGAGTTAAATAGCAGTGACTGGAGTATCTGTACATAGGACGACAATAAACCGTATGCTCCATAGAGTTGGGCTTTATGGCAGAATGGCAAGAAGAAACCCATTACTTTCAGCAAAAAACAAAATGGCACGTTTTGAGTTTGTGAAAAGGCATGTGGAAGACTCCCAAAATGTATGGAGGAAGGTGCTCTGGTCTGATGAGGCTAAAATTCTATATTTTGGCCATCAAAGAAAATGCTGTCTGGCACAAACCCAACACATCACATCACCCAAAGAACAGCATCCCCACAGTGAAACATGGTGGTGGCAGCATCTTGCTGTGGGGATGTTTTTCAGCAGTCGGGACTGGAAAACTGATCGGAGTTGAGGGAAAGATGGATGGTGCTAAATACAGGGATATTCTTGAGCAAAACCTGTACCACTCTGTGTGTGATTTGAGGCTAGGACGGAGGTTCACCTTCCAACAGGACAGTTGCTCCAAACACACTGCTAAAGCAACACTTGAGTGGTTTAAGGGGAAACAGGTAAATGTGTTAAGGCCCATACACATGATAGGACTTTGCACAAACTTTCCCGTGGATTTTTGTACAAAGGGCGTTGGCCTTAAACTAATTAAGCATACACACGGCAGGACTTTTTCATCCAACTTTCACCAAATCACGTGGTTTTTCAGCTCTTTACTGCCACTCTTTGGTCAACTTCTGTATCGACGAGATTTGATACCTGCAAGCCCCATCGCGGGAGCCAGCGCCAAGCTGGCTCGCTCATCGGGAAAGGAAAAATGTGTTTTTTCCTTTCGCGATGAGCGACAAGCATTGCCGACAGGTGTTTGGTATGAATCATGAGGGGGAACTCCACGCCAAATTTTAAATAAAAAACCGGCATGGGTTCCCCTCCAGGAGCATACCAGCCCCTTAGGTCTGGTATGGATTTTAAGGGGAACCCCCTACGCAGAAAAAAACGGCGTGGGGGTCCCCCCAAAATCCATACCAGACCCTTATCCGAGCATGCAACCCGGCCGGTCAGGAAAGGGGGTGGGGATGAGCGAGCGCCCACCCCTCACGAACCGTACCAGGCCGCATGCCCTCAACATGGGGGGGTGGGTGCTTTGGAGCAGGGGGGCGCCCTGCGGCCCCCTCCAACCCAAAGCACCTCGTCCCCATGTTGATGAGGACAAGGGCCTCTTCCCATGATGGGACCTCACAGTCCCATCATGCCCCGGGACTGTGACGTCATAAGGGGGTGGGGTTACCGGGTGACATCACCTGGTGACAACGCCCCATGCCTATATAAGTAGTCGTTCACCTCGCACACAGCATTACAGCGGGAGAGAGCGGTGTGTCAACATTGGAAGGAGAAAAGAGGGAACAAGACGACGGAGAAGACTGGGCCACCACTAGCAAAAGAGCGGCAAAAGAGCAGAAGATAGCGGAGGAGCCCGGCAGAAGAACCAGAGAGCAGGAGAAGAACCGGACACCGGGAGAAAAGGCCGGAGAGCGGGAGAAGAACCGGACACCGGGAGAAGAGGCCGGAGAGAGTGGAGAAGTCGGAAGAAGACCCCCGAAGTCGGAAGAAGACCCCCGGAGCTGCCTAATAAATTACTTTAAAAACCTGTGTAGTGTGTTTTTTTTTTATTGACACTTTTTCCCCCAGGTGAATGGGTAGGGGTACGATGTACCCCATACTAATTCACATAGGGTGAGGGGCCAGGATCTGGGGGCCCCCTTATTAAAGGGGGCTCCCGGATTCCGATAAGCCCCCCGCCCGCAGAACCCGACAATCAACAGTCAGGGTTGTCGGGAAGAGGTCCTTGTCCTCATCAACATGGGGACAAGGTGCTTTGGGGTGGGGGGGCCGCAGGGCGCCCCCCTTCCCCAAAGCACCCACCCCCCATGTTGAGGGCATGCGGCCTGGTACGGTTCGGGAGGGGGGGGCGCTCGCTCGTCCCCACCCCCTTTCCTGACCGGCCGGGCTGCATGCTCGGATAAGGGTCTGGTATGGATTTTGGGGGGACCCCCCCCTTAAAATCCATACCAGACCTAAGGGCTTGGTATGCTCCCAGAGGGGAATTCCCTCTCGCGCTCGCTGAAATAGGAAAATGTGTTTTTCCTATTGCAGCCAGCGCGAGATGTACAGTACCCTGTCGCCGAGAACCAGCGCGATGGGATCACGCTGGAAACATTCTCGCAGGCAGGTACTGTAGTTTGTACAAAAGTCCGATGGCTTTGTGTACACACGATCGGACTTTGCTCCATCGGACTTTTGTTGCCGGAAAGTTTATCCGTTCGCACAGCCAACAAAAGTCAGATGAAGACCGAAAAAGTTTGTCCGATGGAGCATACACACGGTCGGACGTTGCCCCAAAACAGCTAATTTGCATGTTTGTTGTCAAAAAGTCCAATCGTGTGTACGGGCCTTAAGAATGGCCTAGTCAAAGCCCAGACCTCAATCCAATAGAAAATCTGTGGTCAGACTTAAAGATTGCTGTTCACAAGCACAAACCATCCAACTTGAAGGAGCTGGAGCAGTTTTGCAAGGAGGAATGGGCAAAAATCCCAGTGGTAAGATGTGGCAAGCTCATAGACACCTATCCAAAGCTACCTGGAGCTGTGATAGCCGCAAAAGGTGGCTCTACAAAGTTTTGACTTTGGGGGGGTAAATTGTTATGCACATTGACTTTTTATGTTATTTTGTCCTATTTGCTGTTTGCTTCACAATAAAAACCAAAAAACATCTTCAAAGTTGTGGGCATGTTCTGTAAATTAAATGATGCAAATTCTCAAACAATCCATGTTAATTCCAGGTTGTGAGGCAACAAAAAATGCCAAGGGGGGTGAATACTTTTACAAGGCACTGTAAGTTCATATGACGTGTTTATGAACTATAATTACTTTTGTTGTCGGTGGTTATATCAGTTCTTTTCAATCAGAAATATAATAAAGGGAAAATTAACTTTATTACTTTTTCCTCATTAGAGAAGCCTGAAATTGTGACAACCACAACAGCCCTACCAGCTCCAGAATACCCGTATCCCAAGCCAGGATTTAATTATGATGACTGTAAGTACCACGTTTGATAAAGGACCATGTAATTTGCTGTCACTAATGTGGCAGGACCAATGGATACTCTTCTTACATAACCTGTTATTTGACAAGGATCATGTGAAATCTTTGCATTCACGATAGCATGAAGATTTGAAGGAAAACTCTGGAAAAACTCCTATTTAAGAATTTAATTAAATAGTGAATAGCTGTCCCTGCCAAGATATTCTAATTCTGTTAAATTGGTCCTGTGGTCTGGACATCTATGCCAGACAGCACAACTAAGTGCTGAACCTCCACTGCAATTAAGCAGTACAGCCTGGATCAGGACACAATACAAGACAGCTGGTTGGAGAGCCTTCACAGCATTACTTAGTTTAACAGCCCTAGTGCCAAAGAATAAATGGCATTAAACTGCATCACTCTTCAAGGATTAGTTAAAAGCTATGTTACATAGTCAGGTTGAAAAAAGGCACAAGTCCATCTGGTTCAACCAATAAAAAAATATCTCCATATACGGAATCCTATACCCACAGCTGATCCAGAAGAAGGCAAAAAACCCCAAATAAACCATGGTCTAATTTGCTCCAGCGGGGGAAAAAAATTCTTCCTGATATCACAGGAGGCAATCATTATTCCCTGGATCTTAGAATACAAAATTGCTGCCACTCCCATGAGACTTTAGGCAACCACATGTAACAGTGCAATGTAAAAATTCATACTGTTCTTCATTGATACAAAGTTAAAAAGTATGTCCATAAAAACAAATATGGCTGATACATTGCACAGCATCAACACAATAACGAGTTCTAGCAATACTCGATTACTACTCAGTGTAGGTTTCTATATAAGTACATTAGTTGTGTTAATTTGTCAGAAGATGCCCTACAGCCAGGATAACCCAATGCGTTGTAACTTCTCTTTATATATCTTCTTCAGGGGTAAGGGTATTCCAGTATCTATGATGTACCAACCAAGACATCAGCCAATATTTTGAAAGAAAAATCCAGGTGTTTTGCCTCTAGCTCATCCGGGCCCTGGGGGCCCACCTCAATGCACCATGCAATCTCCCAGGTAAATAATGTACGAGTCCTTCATTATTTACTAGGGAGACACTCCTGCACTATTTACTAGGGACATTGTATAGTGATTTGAGGATATCCATGTTAGATGACTGCACCTACATTGCTGCCCTAGCAATCTGTTGTTGTTGTGTGATCCCTTGTGTGCATATGTGGCATCCTTAGTGGGTCCCCAGGGCCTGAGAGAGCTAGAGGCAAAGCCCCTGGATTTTTTTTTTTTTAAATATTGGCTGATGCCTTGGTTGGTAGAGTGGAGATACTGACATAACCTTGACATGACATGGCATGAGTGCACAATCACATTAAAATGTACCCATCCACCCTTAGGAAGCAGTTGAGAAGTTTCCCCTTTGACTTTTGGAGGTATGGCCAGCTCCATGAATTTTTTTTTACACAACACCATATAGCCCAGATCAGGTCTACCCCCACAGAGTTTGAGTGCCTATGGGCTGATAAGGATCCCATTCCTCATATGATCTTGGTTCTTTATAAGCTACTTGCTTCAGCTGCCCCTAGCCCTGAGCTGCTATACATTAGATAGTGGAAGCATGACCTCCAGTGCGAGTTCACTGATGAGCAACTGCACCATCTGTACTGGTTGACACACTTCAGTTCAGTGGATACCAAGACTCAAGAAAATAGCTACAAGCTGTTGTTGAGATTGTACCGTGTGCCTGCGACCCTTGCCAGGATTCAGACTTGTGTTGGAGGGGGTGTGGCCAAAGAGGTACATTTCTCCATATGTGGTGGGATAGTGAATTTTTGGTCCACTGTTCATAAACACATAATGGAGAGTCTTGACATAGATCTTCCCCTTTTGCCAAAGCATTTCTTGCTCCACATCCCCATCATCCCCCTCTTCCATTATAAACATAGTGCTCTCCCTCACCTTCTCAGTGCTGAGTCGGTCTCGGTTACCTCTAGTTTGGAAGTTGCACTGTTGACCCTGGTGGATCCTACATTTAGACAACTTGTCCAGGTGCACCAACAATCTAAATCGTGAGTTATTTTTCCCCTTTTTTCTTTTATACCAGCCAGAGAACCAGGTGTAATTGCTGAATTTGGCAATTCAGCAGTGTTTTAGAGTCCTATATGTCCCAACTGTTTTTTTGTATGTTATATAATGTGGTATTTTTCCTTTTTTTTCTATTTATTTTGTCATAGGGTGGTCAACTTCTTGTTCCAGGCACTGTCGGGCAGTAGTCCATGGGGGATGTATAGGCAATGCGCTGCTCTATGTGGTTTTTGCCCTGGGAGTGTTAGATTCTCACTTTGAGCCACCTGGTGAGAGGGTGAGGTCCCTCTGAGCTTACACCTGGTTATGTGCTCCACTGGTAAACATTTGACAGCGCCTAAAGGCCATTGTCTGCACTAAATCTGTTTAATTATTGTTCAAAATATTTTCATTGGCTCCCCATGCTGGTCTCCTCATGTTCCCTCAATGCCTGAGGGGATTCCCTCCCTTCAATCAAAAGTCATGGGAAGATCAGCAGCTATAATGCTATGGATGTTTGCATTGATACATAAACAAGAGATACAGTATCTGTTATTAATAATACTGATTTTCTTTTGCCCTTTTTTCATGTTTCATGTTTTGTAATGATTAAAATGTAAAAAGAGATTGCATAGAAAAAAAATGTGCCCATCCCTGCAATCGGATTCTGCATCAAAAAAGGATTTGTGAATGCCACCCACCCGCTACAGCATACAAGATTCAGAAGTGCATCGCAGAAAGTGAAAGTGTCATATCACACCCAATACATTCCGTCAATACAGTTCATTGTCAGGTGCTCCACAGTGGAGTTATTTGTCACCTATATGTTTTTTGGAGACTGTTTTTTTTTTTAATAGGAATAGAGTGCACAATTTGGAGCACAGTTTTTTGGACTTTAGCAAACATGTCTCCTTCACTTTATTCATATTTTTACTGAATATTATAGACCACTGAGAATGTTTTTGATTTATATGATTTTTTTTTCACTAAGCACAGAAATATGTTTATATTTATTTATTGATAATTATTGAAATAGGAGGGTATTATATATTTTATAGTCAATACTGCTTGATATTATAATCTTTCCTCATAGCTGAGGTCTGAGATTTTGACATGGACTACTCTATCACCAGTAGCAATTTATGCAATAGGGGAGGAGACTGATTGAGAATCTTTGTAGCATTGTATATTCAGAAGAGCACTGCAAACATATGTTCTTTTAAATTTAGGCAATCCTGTCAATTTAAATTATAACAAAACTCATTGTTAAAGGTTTATATAAGGAGTCATAGTGATGATATTTATAGGGTGACTTCACTTTGGATGGCAAAAAAACTTTTCATTTACTTTGTAATTAGTATGTAGAGCCTTTGCCCTCTCATCTATTTTATGGCTTTTATTATGAAGTTCTTTCTTCAGCTACGGAAAAAACCCATAAAATGAGCCTAGGGGCATTTGTACTATTGCACTAAAGTATAGGGGTCAGAGAACAGAGTATTGTTTGATTAGACAGTCGTAATAAAATGGTGTAACATCTTCTGTTTATCTGTACAGATGATTACACTACATTCCTGAAACCTCCAGAAGAAAAGGAGGAAGAAGAGTGGACAGATGAAGAGAAATACTCATCAAGTAATTATTAGTCTTTTTAGTGTACAAACACGTTTTAGACTTATGACCAGAATGATCTTGTAGACTTTTAGGTACTCTAGCCATGCCACCTGGTCTCATGGGCCTCATCTATGTTTTGAGTGATTTTAGTTCCCATAGTCAAGATACCAAGTCCTAACTGCTACCAGTATTACAGATTCTCGGGATTACACTGACCTTCATTTTGCCAGTCAGTTAGAGCTTGGATGCCTCCAAGGGTGGTGATTTGTGGCAATTTAATTGGTCTAACCACTAAGCACAATTCACAGCCTCATTCATGGCCATATGGTACAGACAGACTGTACAGTTAAATTTGTAATCAAATTAAATATAATTCTTAAAGAGACTTTATCACTTTAGGAAAACCAAAGGATGCTAACAAGTACTAAAAGCTGTCTCAGGTGTAACAAGGGTTGCCTTCACACACCTGAGACAGCTTTTAGTACCTCCTGGTTTGTCTACGTGCAGGGCCGACACTGCGGTCCCACCCCCATCCGCCTTACACTTAACATGGATTATCTGTTTTTTGTTTTTCTTTTATAGTAGGGACGGAGCATACCTTATATAAGAATTTTTAATATTATCTTTTAAATGTTATCTGCAGAGAAACCACAAAAACCAACCAGCAGCAAAGAGGAGAGAGAGAGGGAGGAGGAAGAGGAAAGGAAACGGAAAGGTGAGCTGACAGCAAATGGGTATGAGGATAGATGTGATGCTGTATGTGAACTAATTTACTACTTTAGTCTCTGGTAAGAGGATTGTACTATCCTAGCTGTAGAGTGCTACAAGAACTTTGTAGATCAAAACCACAAAACCAATTTCATGGCAATGCCTTTAAAGGTCTATTTATCAATTTTCTCACTCAAGATTCACACAGCGTTCACTTAATTTACACATTTTCACTTAAGATTCAATTAGAAAAATTATGAACCATGTGTACAACTTATCCTAATCATATGTGAAAGTATTGATAAATTGACCTCGTACTATTGTGACAACTGTGGCAAGCTTTTAAGGTATAAAGCTATTTGGATAAGCAGATTCAGAGATTTGTTGGCTGTCATTTCTGGGCTTTCTGTTGGCTAAACAGCATTACACAGAGAGAGCTGGCCTGCGAGTCAGCATACAAGGACCAGCAAATTTCTTCTCAAGCAACAGACTTGGAATACAGAACAAGCCCTTGTTTTTCTTTACATATAGCATATTAAATATCATGTATTAAAAATAAAGCTTTAAGCAGAGGTAAAGCATACAATCCAAAACTTGGATAGAGGTTTGAGAAAGTTTAGAGCTTCTGTCAGGTTTTTGTTGCTGTATGTGTCATTGCTTTGGATATTTATCGTCACTTCCTGCCCCAGTGACGCTAACCACTGGAGCAAGAATAGTGAGACCACTGGAGCAAAAATAGAAATCTACCTAACGGTGATACGGACAGTAATAAAACTTGAAATGAGTTCTAGCCTTTCCCTGACTTATTAAACATTGTTTTTTGGCTCTGTCCTCCTTGAAGAGGTTTCTTTTAAAAGGTTCAGAAACAAAGGGAAATCTACATAACATAGACACTGCAATAAAACCCTGGCAGTGGGTCTTACCATCTACTCATGACTAAAACAAATTCTGAGCTGAAAATGGTGGCATTCTAAGAATACCCTTTACCTGGCTTTCTCTGCCTTCAATACTTTCTAAATCACTCATCTAAAACACATATGCAGATTAGATAGAATGAAATCAAAGATCCAAACCTCCATAATGGTTCCAGGTAAGCAGATAAAAAAATATTGAGGGCAAGCTATATAACTTTCGACTTTACCTCTAATAGAGAAGAAGCCCCCCGATGAATGGGAATCAGAAGAGGTGGAAGAGGTCCCAAAGGAGAAGAAAAGTGAGTAGAGGTTTCTATATTGTGTGGCTGTGTATAATTGTGAAATTGCTCACTTATCTATAGAGGTATATGGGATACATCTTAATCTTGTTCACAGAGTGCCCACCCATTGGCATGGAGTCCCATCGGATAGAAGATGATCAAATTCTGGCCTCTTCCATGTTGCGCCATGGACTGCACGCTCAGAGAGGTCGGCTTAATATGCAGGTATGGCTCAGTGTCATGTAGAGCTTGATCCAGTTTTGTTACTTTAATCGGCTAATTTGCTTCCCAGTGTACAAAAAATGTCACCATTCTTTGTTAAAGTGGAATTTCAAGTACTGTACATACATGTTTACTCTTTTACTAACCAAAGAATATTTAATCTTGGCCAGCTGTTCTTGTGACACACACCTCTGCTAGTCACTCTAGCTCAGCCTTTTTCAACCAGGGTGCCTTGAGGTTTCTTCAGGGGTGCCTTGGCAAAATGCCTAAAAAATTATCAAACTTTGTATACAAACCAGCAGGTGGATCAAGCCTGCCTTTTAATTACACAAAGCCACGGGTTTTCATTATGCCCCATCATGACTTTCTAGACACTGGCAGCCTAACAACCAATGACATCATCAGTTGATAAGGAGGATGACTGTTGCCTCCACAGCGTCCTTGTTTGACTCTCCTGTGCCCCTGTCCCTTAGCACTGGGGTCACATTAGCTGCGAGAATTGAGGGAGAAGAGAAACATAGGAATACTAGTCAGT
Source organism: Aquarana catesbeiana (assembly GCF_042186555.1). Lineage (NCBI taxonomy): Eukaryota > Metazoa > Chordata > Amphibia > Anura > Ranidae > Aquarana > Aquarana catesbeiana. The sequence goes on along the minus strand of NC_133326.1, from coordinate 605,841,143 downwards.
ACCAGTGTGCAAAAGTGTATTTGCATTGAAAGAATAAATCACATTTGGTGTCTATATGTGGATGTTGCTATATATTATATATTGCTATATATTTATTTATCCAGAGCTTCTCCCATCCTTTGGAACCCCCTACCCCAATCTGTCCGACTGTCCCCTAATCTATCTATCTATCTTTCGACAATCCCTGACAATCCCTCTTTAAAGAAGCCTATCCTGCTTCTAACTAATACATGATTTTTTTTTTCTCCATCAGCTCATCCCCCACAGTTATTACCTTTTTGTATCAATTGACCCTCCTTCTTAGATTGTAAGCTCCAATGATCAGGGCCCTCTGATTCCTCTTGTACCAAATTGTAATGTAACTGTACTGTCTGCCTTCATTTTGTTAAGCGCTGCACAAACTGTTGGTGTTATATAAATCCTGTATACTAATAATAATGTCAAACTATTAGAAGAGTTTTTTACATTTTAGAATGGGGTGTCTTGAGACAATCCATAATTTTAAAGGGTGCCTTGACAGAAAAAAGGTTGAGAAACACCGATGTAGCTTATCAGTACTGTTTTCTGTGTCAGTTTCCTGCTCATTGGACAATGGTCCTGATTCACTGTCCAGTGATCAGGCTGGGGGTAGAGAAGTAACAAAGGAAGCACAGTAACTGAATCAGGAAGCTAAGGAAACAAATATGGCACCTGTCTGATTGTGCAGTGTGCAACAGGTGTGTAAAGCACAAGAGTGGCTGAGCAGAATTGCAAACTCTTTAGCAGCTAAAAACAGTACACCTATGTGTGTTTAACTGGGTGATTAACTGTTTTCAAAGAGCCCATCAAAGTGTAAAATGACAGCAGTTTTGTGCTTTCGTTAGTTTTCCCTAGATAGAGTATAAACTATACATGTTGTAATAATTGACTATCATCAGAAGGCATCAAGAAACTGATCAGGGGTGGTAATGACCTTCATTTATTAAGATTTCTGGTATTTTTTCTTGAGTGCTGTTGTTTCATAAACTGGGGGCTTTGTAAGTACTGTGTTTTAAGACTTTATGCTGACTGCATACATACAGGTACCAATTTGCAATCCCTAAATAAATGGTAGAATAACAATATGAACTGATAGCCTGAAACAAAAAATAATGAGTTGATTTTGCCATGTGTAAGAAACCTTTACAACATAATCCTGAAATAAGAACTGTCATGGTTTCAGAAGAGAACAATTACCAATCTGATTGTTTTGCTACTGGTATTACAATGAGAACCTCTTATCATATGGACTTCATGTCAGTTACAGCTTAGCTCCTACTTTTAACCAGCCTGTGGCTTCCTTCTAGGCAGGTACTAATGAAGATGACTTCTTTGATGGTGCGTGGTGTGCGGAGGATGAGAGTGTGGTTCAGTGGTTAGAAGTGGACACTCGAAGAACCACATTATTCACTGGCATTATCACACAGGGCCGGGACTCCCTGATCCAGTAAGTGCACACCTCTGGTCTACATACAGAACATTGTCCTTATATTCGGAGAGGTGTTCTGATGCTGAAACAGTCATTATTTTTATTCTTTTCTCTGACAGTGATGACTTTGTGACCTCTTACTATGTGGGCTTCAGTAACGACAGCCAAAACTGGATCGTGTACAGCAATGGATATGAGGAGATGGTGAGCATATGCATTTCACATCTTATATTGATATCACTGCTATCTTTATTCATAAAGAAATATTCTGAATCCAGTTCTGGCAGCAACTTCAGTGTACAATCACTGCTGTTTTGATGGCCCATTAGCCTGGAGATAGTCATCAGCGGTAGAACTATCCCCAGGATTCTCATTGATTCACTGTTCATAGTTAGTGAGGTTGAAATAAATATACAAAGAAATTTAAAAAATATGCATACTCAAAAGTCAAAAACCTCAGATGATCCAGGCAAAAAGACCTTAATTATAAGGAACCTTTTTGCATGTTGGGGCAGCACAGTGGTGTAGTGGTTAGCACTCTCACCTCGCTGCAATATGGTTGTTGGTTCGTATCCCAACCATGACACTACCTGCCTGGAGTTTGCATGTTCCCCCTGTGCCTGTCTGGGTTTCCTCCAGGTACCCCGGTTTCCTCCCACACTCCAAAGACATGCTGGTAGGTTTATTGGCTTCTGTCCAAAAATTGGCCCTGGTGTATCGGTGTGAGTTGGGGACCTTGGATTGTAGACCCCTTGGGGGTGGGGACCGGTGTGGGTGTGTGTGGAGAGCTGCGTAGATTGATGGCGCTACATGGGTACCCTAAATATATAAAAAAAATAATAATATAGTGGATGGGCATCTTGATGGGACGCAATACATGTGGATGGGGACAATTGTGGGTGCTCACTCAGGTTAGACTGGTGTCTTTATTCAACCTTACTAACTATGTACCTATGTTAAACTTCTTTTTCAACAGTTTTGAATAGTGCTATTGTGGTGAACTTAAACCATCCTATCCATTACAGCCAAGGAAGCCACCATCTTAGCCTCTGTATGGACTGCAGTTGCCATGACACTGCACATGTGAATAGTTATTACACCAGCCATTTGATGGCTTGACAGTTTAGAGCAAAAGCAACTGTGACAGTTATCATTCATGGCATGCCTTGAATGTAAAAAGTTTGGGAAATAGTTACATTGATGGATTTCATTTCTGATTTAGGCTAGGTTCACACTGCTACAAACCAATTTTGTAGTATTGCAATTTGGATAAGGTTCGCAAAATCGTACTGTGCTGAGTTGCTTAGAAGAGAATGGGCACCATTAAAAACAATGTGATTTCCATTGTCATGCAATTCTGTGCAACTCAAGCTGCATCTGAAATTGCACTAGTGTGAACTGAGCCTTAAAGCGTAACTCCACTTTCATGGGAAAAAAAAATTGCATATAAAAAAATAACAGCATATACAAGTGCGACACAAGTCATATTGTAATTGAATGTTATTTCCTTTTCAATCTGCAGCTGCTGTAATTTTACAGTATCTCACAAAAGTGAGTACACCCCTCACATTTTTGTAAATATTTTATTATATCTTTTCATGTGAGAACACTGAGGAAATGACACTTTGCTACAATGTAAAGTAGTGAGTGTACAGCTTGTATAACAGTGTAAATTTGTTGTCCCCTCAAAATAACTCAACACACAGCCATTATTTGTCTAAACCACTGGCAACAAAAGTGAGTACACCCCTAAGTGAAAATGTCCAAAAATGCCCAAAGTGTCAATATTTTGTGTGGCCACCATTATTTTCCAGCACTGCCTTAACCCTCTTGGGCGTGGAGTTCACCAGAGATTCACAGATTGCCACTGGAGTCCTCTTCCACTTCTCCATGATGAAATCACGGAGCTGGTGGATGATAGAGACCTTGCGATCCTCCACCTTCTGTTTGAGGATACCCCACAGCTGCTCAATAGGGTTTGGGTCTGGAGACATGCTTGGCCAGTCCACCACCTTTACCCTCAGCTTCTTTAGCAAGGCAGTGGTCGTCCTGGAGGTGTGTTTGTGGTCGTTATCATGTATAGGGAATACTGCACTGTGGCCCAGTCTCCGAAGGGGGGGGGGGGGGTGTCATGCTCTCCTTCAGTATGTCACAGTACATGTTGGCATTCATAGTTATCTCAATGAACTGTAGCTCCTCAGTGCCGGAAGGACTCATGCAGCCCCAGACCATGTCACTCCCATCACCATGCTTGAATGTAGGCAAGACACACTTATCTTTGTACTCCTCACCTGGTTGCAGCCACACACGCTTGACACAATCTGAACCAAGTAAGTTTATCTTGGTCTCATCAGATCACAGGACATGGTTACAGTGATTCATGTCCTTAGTCTACTTGTCTTCAGCCAACTGTTTGTGGGCTTTCTTGTGCATCATCTTTAGAAGAGGCTTCCTTCTGGGATGACAGCCATGCAGACCAATTTGATGCAGAGTGCAGCATATGGTCTGAGCACTGACAGGCTAAACCCCCCCCCCCCATCCACCCCTTCAACCTCTGCAGCAATGCAGGTCTATTTCCCAAAGACAACCTCTGGATATGTGCACTCAACTTCTTTGGTCGACCATGGCGAGGCCTGTTCTGAGTGGAACCTGTCTTGTTAAACTTCTGTATGGTCTTGGTCACTGTGCTGCAGCTCAGTTTCAGGGTCTTGACAATATTCTTATAGCCTAGGCCATCTTTATGTAGAGCAACAATTCTTGTTTTCAGATCCTCAGAGATTTCTTTGCAATGAGGTGCCATGTTGAACTTCCAGTGACCAGTATGAGAGCGTGAGAGCGATAATACCAAATTTAACATACCTGCTCCCCATTCACACCTGAGAACTTGTAACACTAATGAATCACATGACACCGGGGAGGGAAAATGGCTAATTGGTCCCAATTTAGACATTTTCACTTAGGATTGTACTCACTTTTGCTGCCAGAGTTTTGACATTAATGGCTGTGTGTTGAGTTATTTTGAGGGGACAGCACATTTACACTGTTATACAAGCTGTACACTCACTACTTTACATTGTAGCAAAGTGTCATTTCTTCAGTGCCGGTTCACACAGGGGCGACTTGTCAGGCGACCTAGCTGCCTGACAAGTCGCCTCCCGTTCTGTACAATGGAACCGTTCTAATAGGAGCAACGCAAGTCGCTCCGACTTAGAAAAAGGTTCCTGTACTACTTTGGGGGCGACTTGAGGCGACTTGCATAGACTTCTATACAGAAGTCATTTTGCAAGTCACCGTGGAAGTCGTGTGCAGGTCGCCTCGGTGAGGCGACCTGCAAGTCTTGCCGCCCCTGTGTGAACCGGGGCTCAGTGTTGTCACGTGAAAAGATATAATAAAATATTTACAAAAATGTGAGGGGTGTACTCACTTTTGTGAGATACTGTATGTAAAAGCAATGCAATATGGCTTCCTGATGTTGTTCTGTACACACAGAATGCCCCCCAGAAACATCATTTCCTGCATGTGTGATTGGCTCACCGATTTTCCCAGAAGTCTGCACTAAGATACAAGTCAGATTTTTGGCATCCCCTGCAACAAAAATGTAAAAAATGTTCCCAGTAGGAAAGCACGTCTAAAGGGATGCAGACCCTGCAACTTTCCTCATAAGAGCTCTAGAGCTGCAGCAGCTGATTGATAATCATTAAACCACTCACATTAGACTCACTCAGCACATGGGCACAGAGAAACACACAGGGATTTCTTCAGAATAACAAAAGGTAGGAATCTGCAACAAAGTTTGTTAAAATCCTTGCAATGTACATAGATCACCCAGAGGGGAATGTTTTTTTCTCAACAAAGGTGGAGGTACGCTTTAAAGTGGAACTTTCAGTAACCTTACAAGACAGCAAGAATACATTCCTAACTTTGTCACAATATAGAGCAACAGTGTCCTTTTTCAGAAAAGTTGTACGTTTTATCTTACAAGTCAGTCCAGGAAAGAGAGCCTGAGCATAATTCCAGAACAAAGATGGCTCCATCTTTCTGGAGAGAAAAGCAGATTAAGACATTGTCAGGGGGATACATATTACTTAGCAAACCTACTTAAAGGATAACTTCACCTTTAGCAGCATGTTACACCTATATTTAAGATGTAACATATTACTATATATGGGCTCCACCCGCACAGCCGTATCATTCATTTACACAGATCTGTGCATGAATGAACTACAAGACCCATCTTCCACCATGGCAGATGACATGTAGTTCTCAATAAACTGCAAACGTACTGATGAGCACCCTCAAAGTTCATTGGCATTTCTTGCAATTCAGTAACTGTCTGCCCATAGACGAGGTATGGGCAGACAGCTGTACTGATTGTCTACAGGAGCCTGACATTGCACCTGTGATCTGCTGATTGTGGATGCAATGCTCTGTAGGCTACTAAGAAAAGAAAAACAAAATGTATACATTTTTTTTACCTGCTACAAATGTGCATTTTTTAAAATGTGAACTTAGACCTTTAATATGAGAAATATCTTTAATAGTCCAGTTACATACCATTGTGATATAGTACATAGGTACCACCATCTTCCTTGGTATACACAGAGTTAAAAAAAGATATTGGCTTTCTCTTTTCAAAAATATTTTAATTCTGATATGGAATTTACTGTATCTTACACCTTTGCATCTTTTTTTGCAACTGCCAATTATTTTTAATTTTTACCAACCTTATTTCCTTTTTACAGTATTTTTTAAATTTAAAGTGTTTTTTCATTCGATAGTTTTAAAATGCCTTTGTATCTTTTATGATAAAAAGGCATCATCTTATCTTTTAGGATACACTGGATTCAGATGTCTAGCATTTTATACGTATTTTTTATGGGAATGCATTTTGTAATATGTTTTTATAAAAATAATTCTCCTGTTATTATATGTGTCTGTTGTTGAGAATATTTTCTCTTAATCTATGTTTTGGAGTGCAGCTTTTTGTTTCTCCTAGAAACCTTTTGCCTTTCTAACACATGCTTGCTTTTTTACAGTTAGATTGAATTAAATGACGTTCACTGTTACCCAGGTTTACATCTGTAATATACTCTGCATTACTTGCGAGTACATGGTCCAGAGAATCAAGTTAGAACTTCTATAAGGTCCCATAAAAATATATTGTGATGAGTTTACGAATGTCTTAAATGTTGTGGCCATAGTAGATCCATTACACCAGTATAATTCAAATTAATTAAAATCTCCTATCTTATTGTTAACATTGTCCCAGTCTGCACAACCCTTTCTGTCTGTCCAAGTAGCTGAGTCTACCCATTATTTCACGATACCATCACTCCATCAAGATCATCTTTTACACTCACCTTTAGACCACCTTTCATATAGAGACAAAATACCACCACCTTTGCTATTTACCTTATTTTTCTAAAAAAAAATTGGGTTTGGACATGGATGTACAAAGGGGAAAGTAAGACAGTGGGCATGCAGAACATTAATGAATGAATTAATGAATGGTTGGCCAAACATATGAATATGCAGCACTTGCTGCAATGAACTTTGAAAGTGGCAGGACAGGGCAGGGTAGGGCATTATTGAATGTGATCCTCTGAAGAGTATAGTGCCATGTTATTGGAAAAATGTTTTGTCCTAGAGCTCCTGTCAGTAAGGCACAAGTAAAGGAATACAGTATATAAAAGACATCTAAACGCACTAAAGGACATCTACTTTGTGCTCTAGACTGTTGTTCACAAGGGTGTAGCTTTGTTCCACTAGTAGCTGTCTTGTCAGTGTCACATTGATAATCATTGAGCAGCATCCCAATGTGCTTTGGATAAACCTACAATTGTCAGTCTACACAATAAAACTGTGGCAGGTAGACTTTAAACAAAATTGATCAAAAGCACCATGAAGTTATTCCGAGGCTTGCTTTTATCGTTGCAGATGTTCTATGGAAATGTAGACAAGGACACACCAGTGCAGACAGATTTTCCTGAACCTGTGGCAGCAAGATTTATCCGTATCTACCCGCAGACATGGAACGGAAGTCTGTGTATGCGAATTGAGGTCCTGGGGTGCCCTATTTCCAGTAAGTAAGATTAACGTACACAAATGCAGCTTGCTTACTACAGAAAAAAATGTGTCTGTTTCTTTTTATAGCATCGGCTCACTACAGCCCTTTACAGTAGGGGTCTCCAAACTATGGCCCTCCAGTTGTTCAGGAACTACAATTCTCATCATGCCAAGTCTTGTCTGTGAATATCAGTTTTAAAATGCCTCATGGAACAAGTAGTTCCTCAACAGCTGGAGGGCCGTAGTTTGGAGATCCCTGCTTTACAGGGATCACTGAACCTTTTACATCAGTCACCGCCCTTGAAGGAAATTACTGCCTAATGTTTCTACCATGCAGTCATGTAAATATTGCATTTATATTTATATGCAGCGGTGCATGAAAATATACCAGTAATATGTGCTCCAATTGGGACTCAATTCACTAAGCTATAATGCATGTGTAATTTGCCATAATGATCATTTTTTTCAACCATGTGAATGTTATTTTCAGTTTTCACTGCAGAAAATAATAGTCAGTATGGCAGTAGGTCTAGCTTATTGATTTGAGCCCATAGCTTGTTTCTGATCTGAGTTATTTCCTAACAGATGTAGTCAGCTACTATAGCCAGAATGAAGTGATAACCTCCTCAGATAATCTAGATTTCCGGAATCATAACTACAAAGATATGAGACAGGTGAGCTTCTGGTAGACTAAATCATAACATTGTAATATTTATTGCTTTATTTCTGAACTACCAACCATGTTCATCCTTTTGCAGCTCATGAAGGTTGTGAATGAGGAATGTCCAACCATTACCAGAACATACAGTCTTGGGAAGACAGCTAAAGGTCTGAAGATCTATGCTATGGAGATCTCAGATAACCCAGGAGAACATGAGATAGGTAAGGAATTTTATCCATTAGAGCCAGAGCATGGCAAAGGAATCAATATTCGTGTATACATAGTTATTCATACTTATACTTTTCTGACCTCATTCCCTAATACTAGTGATAAGCAGGGGCGTTGCTAGGTCTACAAAAGATCTGGGGCTAGAGCCCATAGCAGCAAAGTAAAGAAAGTCATACGCTTGGGAGGGCATACACATGTATATAATATATGTGTGTGTATGTGTATATATATATTTATAACCTAACCGAATAACCTATTCAGTTTAAACTAAAAATGCAAAGCAAAATGTTTGTGTAAAAATATAAAAAATATTATGCTTTTTTTTTCTATAGGTTATCACATGACCTCTGTTCTTAGCTGGAGGCTTAGAGAGCTGAGGATGGAGACCAGGGGGGGGGGGGGGGGGGTGTCAGCAGAAGGCAAGGAAAAAGCAGCGCACTTAGCCTACCAGTGAATGGCTGTGCAGGGGGTGTGTCAGCACAAGTCTGATCATTGGAGGACAGGCAGGCTGTTCTCTCAGCACGGCCAGAAAACTGACTATGCTGGGATAGACGTGCTCTCATGCCTAGCATGGTGAAATAGAAAAGCAAGGGGACTGGCAGGATCAACAGGTATTTGACCCAAAGGAAGCAATGCAAGAAAACATGGAACAGGCACATATTAGAAACATGAAATGTTGGGGCAACATATGCTTTAAATGCAATGTAGTTGCAGACACGGCCAATGCTGCCAGACATATATGCATGGGTCACATAACCATCTGAACAGAATTATAAATTCTTTCACAATTTACATACATGTATTTACACCATGAATGGTGATAAGTAACAGAATGAGAAGGCTTGTCTGTTCTAGAATGGTATCCTACCAAGACAATGAGATTTTGTCTGACCTTTGTTCACAGGGGAGCCGGAGTTCAGGTACACAGCTGGTCTTCATGGCAATGAAATTTTGGGGCGTGAATTACTACTTCTCCTAATGCAGTTTATGTGCAAAGAATATCGAGATGGCAATCCACGTATTTTGACCCTTGTCCATGAGACCAGGATTCATTTGGTACCCTCACTGAACCCCGATGGCTATGAAATTGCCAGTCCAATGGTGAGTGTAAACTAAATGTGTCTTCAAAGAGCTCTGGTCAGTGTTTTTTAGATACAAACCATTAATTGTGTCTTTTCTTAGTTTACTTTACATATTGCGTTGTTTTTTATTTCATTGTAATACCTTTTCTGCCTAATTTGCATATTGATAGTATTGTCAGGCAGATAATTATGTTATCTTTGGTAAAAAAAAAATAAAAACCCTGCTACTGTACTCCTAATGTCTGGTAAGGGCTTTTTCACATGGGTGGCTAGTGGCGGGTTGATAAAAACAGGCAGCAGAGCCCCAGTTTTACTACCCCTTGGCCACCCACCTGAAGCCTAACAATATAACCAGACTGGGCTGTACACATGCTGCATTTGGAGCACTTTTCAGGTGTCATATTGCCTCCTCACTGCTTGATTTAACCCTGTAATGCCTGCAGCGACCTCTTTGAACTCAAGTAAAGCATCGCAGGCGTGACATTTTTACTTCGAGGTGCAGAGCTTGACAGACAGCACTGTCAGTCACTGCCTCTCTGCTCTGCCCCTCCAGCGCTCACTTGAGCACCGGGCTGTGCAGGGGGCGGGAGTGCTGAGAGGCTGAGCCAGCTGCCAGTCCAGGCATCTGGGTGGATCCTGACTGTAAAATCAGGATCGATCCAGAGCCTGGACTGGCTGAGCGTTGTCAGTCGACAGTGGGCTCAAGCCCGCTGTTGGTCATAGGAGTGCAGAACCAAGTGCAGTCCTGAGACCCATAGGAGAAGTAGGGCCAAAAAAAGCTTTGGGCCTACTTCTCCTTTAAGTTCAATGGGGTAGCGCCGCAACCGTCTGCATCACCTAGGATTGCAGTGCAGGTGGTGCAGCATTACAGGCGTAAATCAGGCAGTGAGCATGTGATATAACACCTCCTCACCACCTGTCAAATATTTTCTGAAAACTGATCTGAACACAGATTGCTTTTTAGAGGGCACAACAAATGTGCAAGAGCCCTAAAGGTAATCTGTGTTGACAGAAACACAGAGGCTGTCCTTGATGACCACCTCTGAAAATGCTACTTGCCTGACAGTCATGGTGGATATATAATATACTTTATGAGGTACTAACCTGGAATAAGCATGCAGCATATGACGTCAGAGATCTTTAGCTGCATACTTTTTCCAGAGTACCAAATCCATTGTATCAGCATGACAACCAAACTATTACCATTTTCAAAAATAATCAGTCAGCAATGACTGTGTTCCTAAGGTGAGCTCTAGCTGTGACTTAAATTTACAGCCAAGCCATGCCCTTCACCTCTAGAGCATATCCCAGCATTTACCTTTTACTTTGTTTCTGTCTGTAGCAAGTAACTGCTTTTAATACTCCCCACAACATCATAGAAGCTTTTAAAATTCTGCAGGGGCAAGCCGATAGGAGGTGGAGGAGGGGTCAGCAGAGTTTTTTAAGACAATTGCGACTGATGTAGGCACACCTACAAGAGAACAGCATCTCCTAAAAGACCTTTCCCCACACAGAATGTATGAAGAGGCTCTTGGTAGTCCAGACCATGGCATTGTTTGTCTTAGATAGTAATCAATGTATTCATGTGAAGAGGGACAGAGAAGGGTGAAGATAGGTGGAGTTCTGTAGTCCAGGAGGTAGTGTTGACAACACTAGTTAGGATATCAGTGCAGCAGAGGTACTGTTGCCTCCCTACAACTTGAAGTTAGGAGCACACTGGCTTTCTGGAAGGATCAACAGGTTTCTGTATTTGCAGCATTTTGAAAAAGAGACTAAACATGAGGAACTGTGCATGTATTGCAGAAATGTTTATTTTTTTTTTCTTTTACGTACACCTACACACTTTTATGTGTATTTGGGCCCGTTATTTATTCAAGACTGAATAAGGATTGCTTAAAAACAGTTGGAAAATATATATAGATGTTGAAGCTTTTATAAAATGTGCAATAAAGACGTATCAGATAATCCTCAAAACATCATGTGCATTTCTCCTGTATTACCTCAGGGCTCCGAACTGGGTAACTGGGCACTGGGACACTGGACAGAAGAAGGCTATGATATCTTTACCAATTTCCCAGACCTGAACACAGCGTTCTGGGCAGCTGAGGACAGAAAATGGGTTCCTTCCAGAGTACCAAACAATAACTTGCCCATTCCAGAAAGTTTCTTGGCAGAGGATGCCACAGTGAGTTTGGTTACTGGCATGTGATGATGAAACAGTAGAATTGTGTGGTGGAAAACAATGGTAACTACAAATTTTTTCTTGCCTAGGTGGCAACAGAGACTAGAGCCATCATTGCCTGGATGGAAAAAAATCCATTTGTCTTGGGAGCCAATTTACAAGGTGGAGAAAAGTTGGTCTCTTACCCCTATGACATGGCACGAGCAGTAAAAGAGGAAGAGCAGCCCGTGTATCGCCCTCATCAGCAATACATTGAAGATGAAGAGGAGGAAGAACAAGTGTCTGAAGTATCTGCAGAGGACGGCGAAGGAGTGTCAAAGACTTCTGATCATTCTATCTTCAGGTGGCTTGCAATCGCTTATGCTTCTGCCCATCTAAACATGGGGGATATAGCTCGTGGGAGCTGCCATGCAGATGATTACACCAAGGGCATGGGCATTGCCAACGGAGCTAAATGGAGACCAGAGTCTGGCAGTAAGTTGTTATAACTGGGTGTGATAAACAATCACAAAACCACAATTGTATTTTGAAACTGCACCACTGTCGCAGCTCTTACTAACATGAACCTATAGGTGAAATGTGGAATTGCAGATCTTTCACAGAAAACTTTGGGGTCACCGGGAAATGATGAGTTTCCTAGATGTCAAACCTGGAGGAAAGGAAAGTGTGGGGGTATGACCACAGTCAGAGCCTCTTGTATCAATATGGTCTTATCTAGAACTGGAGTTACTTCTCAGCTACCAATCAGCGTCAGAATTGTTCTGAAAACCTTAACCTGATTGGTGGATGAGTTGAAATAACTCCAGCTCTTAGTAAGAACACATCAGTACATATTGCCCTCACAATCCAACTGTCATTATCCTAGTGCCCTGAACAACAGCCTAAGTCCACCTTCCAGCAGTTTTGTGTGTGTTTTAAAGAACTTAAGTGATACGAAAGTCTTGTTTTTTTTTGTATAAAAGTAACAAACATGTTATACTTACCTGCTCTGTGCAGTTGGTTTTGCACAGAGCAGCCCGGATCCTCATCTTTTCGAGTCCCTCGCCAGCGCTCCTGGCCCCTTCCTCCTGAGTGCCCCCACAGCAAACAGCTTGCTATGGGGGCACCAAGCCAAGCCGCAGCTGTGTGTCCATTCATACATGGAGCCGCGACCCAGCCCTGCCCCCTCTAGCTCCTCATTGGCTCACTGACAGTAGCGGGCGCCAATGGCACCTGCTGCTGTGTCTCAGCCAATCAGGAGGGAGACATGCATAGCTCTTCTGCAATAAAGAGCCTGCCTGCTCCAATTTTTTTTTTTTTTTTATATTAAACTTTAGTTCCGCTTTATAAAACAAACAAATCTCTTTTTCTCAAGGTGTACGCCTTAAAGCAAAACTCCAACCAAAGCAGTTTCATTTTGTTATGGATAAAGCAAGAAAAAGTTAGGGCTTCTGACAGTTTTTTTTTTATGTCATCTGTGTTATTTTAGGGTAAGTTCCCTCTCCAGCAGACACAAAAAATGATAAATGCTTAGAACTTCTTATAATGTTTTTTTTTTTGGTGTTTCTAGGTCACAATTGCCTCTTCCATTCCTTCTCTTGATGTCATAGGGACATGAATGGAGGGGAAATCTCCTTTATGAGTTTGCAGACATATTTCAATTTAAGCTTTGGATAGGTCTACTTTGTTTACATCCCTTACACAAGCACGTCAACTCAAATACTACGGTATGATAGATGATCCCAGCACCACATTTGATTAATTAAATCAAGGCTGATCTTCTAAAAATGCTACCTGTCTGACTATCTCTGGCTTCAGCACTTTCTAAAGGACTAAGTCTAAATAAAGTCAGGAGTACAATACTTCGCTTCAATAGCTGAAAATGTAATGAATCCAGTGGATCAGCATGACTACCAAAGCAACTAGCATTTTCAGAATGGGAAATCCGCAATGGCAGAATATTGTGAGAATAAAAATATAGAAGCTGTCACCGCTGACTTGTTTGTAAAAGACATAGGATATGGAGCTTCAACCCCTGATTCTGGCACATTACCATTAAGGTGTTACTAAAACCACAACAGTAAAATCAGTCCGTATAAGCAGTAAAGTATGCTTATTATACTCACTGTAGAACCTAAGGGGTTAATGCTCCGCATTGTGTAAAAAGGCTGTTTGATCCTGTTTTCTCTGATCCTCCCCTTCTTCCACTGTCCCCAATCTATCTCCCGATAAGACAGAGACTTTGGAGTCACTCTGCACATGCTCAGTTTGGTGTGTATTGCTAGATGTTTTTTTTTTTTCCTTGGGAGGGTGCATATGATCAGCACAGGGCCAATCAGCACTGTCCAGACAGAGGGTCAGGGGTCCTGCAGCCTCATAGGACAATCAGAGATGAATTAAAACTCCTCCTTCAAGGTTTAACTAGACACTGATAGAAGTCACAAGACTGCTATATACTGCTGACGATAAAAAAAAATAGCAATTTATATTTACTAAAATAGGACATGTCCTGTTTGAGAATAGATATTGTGAATGCAGGGTCCTGGGTTTAGTAACACTTTAGGGAAATTGTACTTCTCTTTTCTAAAATGTTATCCACCAACTGCATCTGAAGTTTATTGAATTTATTGCACACTAAAGGATGCTAGACACATTAGCTCAGCCCAGGCTTGTGAGAAACATTGTGCTATGAATTTCACTTGTAAATCACAGAAGCAGGAAAATGCCTTTTTATTTCTAAGTGGCTGGATAGCAAAGCTCACACTGGGTAACATACTGTTAAAATATAATTGCATTATAGTTGATGTAGTCAAGGTTTGTTGATCTGACTTGTTTTCCATGACTCCGATTCTCTTTTTTAAAGGCATGAATGACTTTAGCTACCTGCATACAAACTGTCTGGAGCTCTCCATATATCTAGGCTGTGATAAGTTCCCACATGAGAGTGAGCTGGCTGAAGAGTGGGAGATCAACAAGGAAGCTCTGCTAACATTCATGGAGCAGGTTAGTGGTCTTCTCCAGCATCAACCTGTCACTTGGATGCCATTGAAACAACCAGAAATCACTGCCTGTGGCCATAGAATTCCCTCAAAATATCATGTTTTCAGAATTCCCTTAAAGTGTATCTAAAGCCAATTTTGCTTTGTTTTGGATACAGTAGGGAAATGCAAGATTTCCTGTTGAGTCTGTATTGTCGTGTATTTCTCCTATGGAGGGATTCAACCCTATTTGTCCTGGTGACCTTGGTAATAGAGATTAAAAGTAAGGGAACATCTAAAATTTCACCAGAACAGGAAGTGTGGCAATATTTCAGTGGAGACACCTTTTCCAGTAACGCCTATGTAAATGTGAATTTCCTCTACTTTGGAGAGTGGGGCAGCACTTTCACCTAGCAGCAAAAAAGGGTCGCTGGTTCAAATCCCGACCACGACACCATCTGCCTGGAGTTGGCATGTGCTCCCTGTGCCTGCGTGGGTTTCCTCCGGATGCTCCGGTTTCCTCCCACTCCAA
Organism: Aquarana catesbeiana; assembly: GCF_042186555.1. Taxonomy (NCBI): domain Eukaryota; kingdom Metazoa; phylum Chordata; class Amphibia; order Anura; family Ranidae; genus Aquarana; species Aquarana catesbeiana. Next base: position 605,825,988 of record NC_133326.1, on the reverse strand, counting down.
AGACTTGCTTGTAGGTTAATTGGATACTGTCGAAAATTGGCCCTAGTATGTATGAATGTGTGTTAGGGACCTTAGGTTGTAAGTTCCTTGAGGTAGGGACTGATGTGAATGTACAATGTATATGTAAAAGCGCTGCGTAACTGGACGGCGCTATACAAGTACCTGAAATAATAATAATATTATTTTTACTGCCAGCTCCTCTGCTATAACAAGGTATAATACACAGTGGGGGGTTATTTACGAAAGGAAAATCCACTTTGCACTACAAGTGCAAAGTGCACTTGAAATTGCACTGATAGTGCACTTGGAAGTGCAGTCACTGTAAATCTGAGGGGAAGATCTGAAATGAAGGGAAGCTCTGCTGATTTTATCTTCCAATCATGTGCAAGCTAAAATGCTGCTTTTTATTTTCCTTGCATGTCCTCCTCAGATCTACAGCGACTGAACTTCCAAGTGCACTTTCAGTACAATGTCAAGTGCACTTTGCACTTGTAGTGCAAAGTGGATTTGTCTTTTGTAAATAACCCCCAGTGTCAATGGTTTTTAAAATGATGCTGCTAAATACCTTATTTCAGAGTGCCGCTGTGCGGTCACATGAGCTCCCGCCGCTCTCCTCCCCCGATCTAAAGACTATAGCGGGACTGGCTAAGCAGACAGCACAGAGGTCATGTGACCTCCCAGCTGACAGAGAGGAATCTCAGCCCCTCTCACAGTAGTCCTTAGATCGGAAGAGGAGAGCGGTGCGAGGTCACGTGACCGCACAGCGTCACTCTGAAATAAGGTATTTAGCGGCATCATTTTTAAAAAAAGATGCAAGGATGAAGAATTCTCCTGTAACCAAAAAATGTAATGACCACTAATATGACTCTAGTGACTTGTGACTAAGTAAGCCCAAACCACCTCTTACAGCATGTATGAGTACATGAGATATTTTAGCCACCATATTATTTCAGTGTCCAGTGCAGAGGCAGGGATCCTGGGTCATCCAGGTTTTCATCAGCTAGAAGGCAACAGATTGCCTAGCACTGTCCATAAGTATACAAATTTCTACTTACTCCAACAGGTTCACCGCGGCATTAAAGGCATTGTAACAGATCGACATGGGGAACCGATAGCCAATGCTTCCATCTCGGTGGCAGAAATAAATCATGATGTCACAACAGGTGAGGAGACACACAAACTTTTAGTAAACTATATTGTAACATGTAAGCCAGCAGTTTCCCAAAAGAGGATCATGCAACAAAGCTGGTACATATTTGGGTGTATAAAGATCAGGATGAATCCTATGGAAGTGTAAAAATACTTCTCCCTAAACTGCCGGGTAGACTGAACAAGAGTGATCTTCTCATTGTAACGATAAATACACTACTCAAGAGACAGCTCCCAATCTGTAGTTTGGTGATTTGGGTCATACACTATATTACCAAAAGTATTGGTACACTTGCCTTTACACACACATGAACTTTAATGGCATCCCAGTCTTAGTCCGTAGGATTCAATATTGAGTTGGCCCACCCTTTGCAACTATAACAGCTTCAACTCCTCTGGGAAGGCTGTCCACAAGTTTTAGGAGTGTGTCTATGGGAATGTTTGACCATTCTTCCAGAAGTGCATTTGTGAGATCAGGCACTGATGTTGGACGAGTAGGCCTGACTAGCAGTCTCCACTCTTATTCATCCCAAAGGTGTTCTATCGGGTTGCGGTCAGGACTCTGTGCAGGCCAGTCAAGTTCCTCCACCCCAAACTCACTCATCCATGTTTTTATGGACCTTGCTTTGTGCACGGGTCTAAATCATTTGGTGGAGAGGGGATTATGGTGTAGGGTTGTTTTTCAGGGGTTGGGCTTGGCCCCTTAGTTCCAGTGAAGGGAACTCCTAAGGCATCAGCACACCAAGACATTTTGGACAATTTCATGCTCCCAACTTTAGGGGAACAGTTTGGGGATGACCCCTTCCTGTTCCAACATGACTGCGCACCAGTGCACAAAGCTTAGATGAGCGAGTTTAGGATGGAGGAACTTGACTGGCCTGCACCTCAACCTGATAGAACACCTTTGGAATGAATTAGAGCGTAGACTGCGAGCCAGGCCTTCATGTCTAAAATCCGTGCTTGATCTCATAAATGCACTTCTGGTAGAATGGTCAAACATTCCCATAGACACACTCCTAAACCTTGTAGACAGCCTTCCCAGAAGAGTTGAAACTGTTATAGCTGCAAAAGGTGGGCCAACTCAATTTTAAAACCCTACGGACTAAGACTGGGAAGCCATTAAAGCTCATGTGTGTGTAAAGGCAGGCGTCACAATACTTTTGGTAATATAGTGTACACTAGGGGCCTCTGCTACAGTGGTTACTTTAGAGAGAGCAGTGTTAGATGCTGTCTATTGCTATGCAAAGCATTTTAATATTGCAAAATTGCCCCCCCCCCTTTTTATTATAAGGAAACCACCTGTCTCAAACCTTTCCTAAAAATGACATATTTACCTTTTGAAAGCGATAAACTTATTAAACAGAGGTCTACATTGAATAGCAAAGGTAGGTACAAACTCCAAAACCTGCCTAAACAGGTTCCTACAGGGAACTAAAGGGAAATGAACCACATACACTGACATGTCTTCGATGTTGCGTATAATGTGGGCGGCACAGTGGTGTAGTGGGTAGCACTCTCGCCTAGCAGTAAAAAGGGTCGCTGGTTTGAATCCCAACCACGACACTACCTGCCTAGAGTTTGCATGTTCTCCCTGTGTCTGCGAGGGTTTCCTCCGGGTACTCCGGTTTCCTCCCACACTCCAAAGACATGCTGGTAGGTTAATTGGATCCTGTCTAAATTGCCCCTAGTATGTATGAATGTGTGTTAGGGACCTTAGATTGTAAGCTCCTTGAGGGTAGGGACTGATGTGAATGTACAATGTATATGTAAAGCGCTGTGTAAATTGACGGCGCTATACAAGTACCTGAAATAAATAAAATAAAAATAAAATGTCTCCATTCCTTACAGCGGCTGGCGGGGACTTCTGGCGTATCCTGAACCCTGGAGAGTATCGAGTAACAGCACGGGCCGAAGGTTACACTCAGAGCACTAAGACATGCAATGTTGGCTACGACATTGGGGCAACCTACTGCAACTTTGTCCTGGCTCGCTCCAACTGGAAGAGAATCAAAGAGATCATTGCAATGAAAGGCAAAGGACCTCTCCGCCTAACACCACCTGGAGGTCGCAAGCTCACCCCTGCACAAAGGCTTCGTCTACAGCGCCGACGTATGTGGCTCAATCGCCAACGCAACCTTACTACCACTCTACCACCCACCACAACTTTTGAACCAACCACCACTTTACCTCCCACCACTTTACCTCCCACCGATACCCCAACAACTATGCCGCCCCGCCGGTTGGAGCCACCTACTCCTTCAGAATCTCTGTGGGACACAGAAACTGAGACCTATACAGAAATTGTCACAGAGGTGGAGACAGAGATCTGGGAAGAGGATGCCACTACTCCTGTAGCTCCATTCACCACAGCAGAGACTTATACTGTAAACTTTGGGGACTTCTAAGAGGATAAAAATGAATGAAAATGAGCTACAGACTGATTTTTGGCACAAAAGGGTTAAAATTTCTACCCCCCAAAGGAGTCAACACTTCCTGAAGAAGAAGTCAGGGGTGTTGTCTAGAGCAACCAGATTCCAGCTGTCAAGTTTCCAGTGCAGATTAGAAAATGAAAGGTGGATTCTGATTGGCTGCATATAAAACACCCCTTTTCATGTGTATATAGCGATTGTACGGTAAACCACAAAGGAAGGTCCACCGTAGCTGCAGAGAACAGTGCTGTCGTTCTATGAAGGGCCTTGCTGCCTCACTTAACGCTTAATTAAATCCTTGCAGTGCTAGAGTTTCCATACATCAGGACATACTATATCCCCTCTGGCACAGGAGGTAAATATTCCATAGGAAAAATGTATATGCCTGTTAGATGTCTGGCTTAACACCCTGCAGGTCCTACTGGAAACTGGCCACAGAGCACAATCCTGTCCAAGTATGTAAAATTTCATCAATTACCAATAAAAAATAAATTTCTACAAATCTCGCTGACGCCTGTGACGTGTTCAATAATCCTCTAATTGATGATAGCCAGGGATGGACAGTGAATGGCGTAAGTGTTTAACAGTAACACAACACACACAAAGTCTTTTAGAGACAATTTTATTATCTCACTTCAACTCCTATGTATAAAAATACAAAAGAAAACACTGCCTGGTAATGGTGAGATCAGTGCTACAATAAAGCATCCAGGCAAACGGCTACATACACAGCTGAAATTAGGGGCTCGCTTATAACGGAAAGTGAATATCACTGTCAGCTCTCTGTTATAGACCATTGGAGTACGTACACCGCAGCACACATTTAACAGCCTTTTCACTAAATGTGGTTCGTGGGTTGAAGCCTGCATTGCTTAATGCAGCAGAGAGAACTCAGTGATTGGAGGAGAGCCAGTCATGTGACTTTGACAGGCCCAGTGACCAGACCCTCTACTTTTTTTCTCATCCTGAAGCCAGCCTGCTAAGAGCTTTGCTTTATAAATAAATGGTATCTTTTTTAATTATTTTTTAGCAACAGTATGGCCATAGCACTACTTTATAACTCAATTTCTAATTACATGTAAAGTGTTTGTCAGCCATAGTGCCTAGCCAGGAACACGACTTCCAATGTCCTGGTTCACATTTACAGCTTCATGGGTCACTTGGTTGCTCGAAGGCTGCTTTCACACTGAGGAGTTTTTCAAGCGCTTTTGCATTCAAATAAAAGTGCCTGCTTCCCTTTAAAATCAATGAATGTGTACATACTGGGGCGGTGCGCTACCGTTACCGTAAAAAAAAAGAAAACGCTTGCAGCATTTTTGGAGTATGTTTGGGGGGTTTAAAAAAAAAAACGCACCTTGAAAGCAATGGTAAAAATGTGGCAACAACGCAGATGCGATTTTGGCACAATTTTTGAGTCAAGTGTCCTTTAAAAACCTGAGCAGCAAAAACGCATATGTGCTTTTACAGCGGATCAGTGTGAAAGCAGCCTAACAGCACTGTAATGATGTGAGCAGCCTTGATGGAGAGGTGATTAAGTAAGCAACAAAGAAGAGTGCAAAAATCTGGTGCAGCTGTGCAATCTGCTTCTAACTTCAGCTTGTTCAATTAAGCTAAGGCCTCATTCACACAAGGCGGACTCCGTTTCCACGGGGTCCGCCGGCTCAGCGGGAGATCTCTCCATTGATCTCCGCTGAGTCGGCGGATGACAGGTCTTGTCAGGCGCCGCTGCTGCCTATGGAGGGATCGGATGAAAACGGACAGCATGTGCGTTTTCGTCAGATTTCACCCGATCCAATAGGGACGGATCCGGACGTAGGGCCGTCTGTCTGCTTTTAGCAGATCTGACGGGGTCGGATGTCAGCAGACATGTCTCCACTGACATCCGTCGCTCCATAGGCTAACATGGAGCGCCCGTTCAGGTCCGCTATCAAAACTGACAGGCGGACCTGAACGGACGGTCCGATTGTGTGAAAGGGGCCTTAGACAGAAACCAATTCGGCTTCCACTATTTTTTTTTTATACGCAGTTGCACCAGATTTTACACTCTCCAGTTTTCGTAAATCAACCCAAAATTGCCCTTCTCCTCCCTCTACAATGTGGCTTATGTTTGTCAATGACAAGACTAGTAAAGCAGAATTACAAATTTACTGGCAGGGAAAATATTTAATATGTAGGCATTGTAATGATTTAAAAAAATAACTCACAATGAAGAGCATACCGTACAAATGTGATATTTCAGTCGCCTTTAAAAAGCACCTTTTATGTAAAACAGAGGGAAGCAAATAAGTAATTTTTCCAAAGGACCTCAAAACAACCATTAGATTTACAGCATATTTAGTATACTTCTTGCACTCTTCAGGCTCGTAAAAAAAAAAAATTGTGATACCAGTGGGGATACACAGACATTTGTCCAATTTTTCCTTTTATTACAAAATGCACCATGTACAAAGTAATACTAGGGAAGTGGTATCTAAAAACTGGATTTGGGAACATATATAGAAATGTAGAAGAAGAGTGTTTCATCTGTGCTAGCAGCATAAGAAAAATATCTATATGGACTAACATACAAGGTCAATAACACCCACAACATTATGCAGAAAAAAACTCGGTATGAACACGATATGAGCCAACAGTAAAATTGGTGTCCTTGTTAACCAGTCATCCCCCCCCCCCCCCCCCGCCCATTTAGAATGACACTAGCTCTGCCCCATTCCTGTTTTGCTAGTTTCTGCAGTGTATTACCAGGAGAAATTAGTCATAAGGCTTGTCCCTTGTCCCTGTAACAAGGCTGAAAACTGAAATGACTGTTAAAGATAATTGCCTTTCCACTGATTCTTGGCGACAGCCTATAAACCCAGCAGACTGACTGCCTACCCATTGGGACAGAGAATTTAGGGGGCCCCATGGCATTAATAAATTCTACAGAATAAGATAGATGTATATCAAAAAGCAATCTTACAGGGTGGGAATTAACCTAGGTCACAGTGATGGCGAACCTTGGCATCCCAGATGTTTTACAACTACATTTCCCATGATGTTCAACTACACTGCAGAGTGCATGAACATCATGGGAAATGTAGTTCCAAAACTGGGGTGCCAAGGTTCACCATCACTGACTAGGATGTCATGGAGGAATCAGGAAAGGTTAAAGGATAAGTTTACCTTTTGAAAAAAATAAAATAAATGCACATTTTTTGCAGGCGAAAAAAATGTGCATTTATTATTTTTTTTCTAAGGAGCCTGCAGTGCATTGCACCCGCGATTAGCAGATCACAGGTGCATTGTCCAGCCCCTGCAGACGCTCAGGATAGCTGTCTCTCCATACTTCTCATACAGGCAGGCAATTACTTGAGAGCAAGAAGATCAATCAACTACGAGGATGCTCACCAGCGCTCTCATAGTTCATTGAGAACTACAAGCCGTCAACTGCAATGGCTTGAGCGAAGCACCACACAGCCGCACTGTTTTCAAAATGAGACAGCAGGAAGAGGATCCCCTGCCCGCTGTCACATGTTCCAAAGGTGAACTCATTTGTTAATTACTGGTAAGAGAACTCTAAATGATCCATTTCATCCTCCACCACAGTCTATGATAAACAGAAGCACCAGGGGGTGAACTACTGCATAATATGTAAAACAGACCTGAAGTCAAAATTTAACATTAGGTCCCCTGGACATAAAATAAAAACTAGTTACCACCCTAACAAAGGAACTGACATTTTTTACTCATAGTCTTTGGGCCAATTTAATGATACTCAGAAAAGGGGAGTAATCTGCTACCCCATAAACCCCCTTGTTTTTTGAACAAGAAAACACCGAGGAGTTTGGTAGGGTTGGAACTGTCCCAACAGATAAGGCAGGCTATCGGGTCATTCGTTACTTTGAAGGATTAATGGGAAAAAGGTAATTTATTAAACACATAGAAACACTCTCAAATTCATATAAACATTAATTGCATTTCCTGGGTATCTACTTAGTAGAATTGGACAGGTAAAGTGATAAGCTCTAATCATTGTGGATATTAGCAGGGTACCTTAAAAGTTACAAGTCGATCTTAAACCAACAGTTTGATGTTCTGACTAAATTACATTTAATTTGTGTCCTGCTGGAAGTGTGAACATAAAAACAAATGGTTTCATGGCCTGGACATCAATACAGGTTTTACACTTTCTATTCCATTTATAGTCTTTCTTGCGAATTTCCTCACCTACCACAATCCAAGAACTTTTGGTAATCAGTCTTAACAGAAAAAAAATAGACAGACAGTCAGTCAGATGACTCATCATCTGCACTAAATCCAGAGAAGCTAATTGGCTGACACTGTAGAGTACGAAGGTTCACCAGGCAGGCTGTCTGTGTATTGCTGAAGTCTGGTACGGTGAGCAATAAAACACGTTGGCCCTCAGGACCTGTTGGGATTACAGATTTGATTAGAACTCTGCATAGAACATAGAGAATGCACTATGCGCTCTTACTCTGAGCAGACTGTATGCAAAATATTCTACAATAAAAGTATAACTCCTTCCACAGGTAACTTTACAAATTCATAAGGAGAACAAGAACTTACCTCTTGTCAAGCATATTACATTCTTGGCTTCGTCCTGAATATTTCATTAATTTCTAACAACACTTATGCCCCGTACACACGATCGGATTTTCCGACAACAAATGTTGGATGTGAGCTTGTTGTCGGAAAGTCTGACCGTGTGTATGCTCCATAGAACATTTGTTTTTTCCGCCAACAAATGTTTGAGAGCAGGTTCTCAAATTTTCCGACAAAACTTGTCGGAAATTCCGATCGTGTGTACACAATTCCGACGCACAAAAGTCCACGCATGCTCTGAATTAAGCAGAAGTGCCGCACTGGCTATTGAACTTGATTTTTCTCGGCTTGTCGTACGTGTTGTACGTCACCGCGTTCTTGACATGCAAGATAAGTTTGAGCCAACATCCGTCGGAAATAAATCCACAGTTTTGTTGTCGGAATGTCCGATCGTGTGTACGAGGGCATTACACTACATCAAGCACTCTACTTCCAGCACTGGCAGTGAAGGGATCCTGTCATTTACCATCCCTTTCCATTGCCATTACTCACAAAATACCTTGTGTTCTGTAAACCGAATGAAAGGACAAGAGGAGAGGCAGGTAAATGGCAGCGTGTATGAAAGCTACAGTTCTTGTCACTTTCCTCTTCCCTTGTCTTGACAAGGGAAGATGAAATGGAGGGTTAACGACAGAATCCTTTCCCTTTACAAGAGCCAAAGCTCTTATAGCCAGCAACGGAAGTAGAGAGCTGGATGTAGTATCCAGGGAGTCAAAATTAAATATACAGTAAACAGGACTGAAAAGAGAATGTAAAACACCTGACAAGAGGATACCTATTTTTTTTTTAAGAATTAGTAAATATGCCTGAAGCTGGAGTTCCGCTTTAAAGATCTGAGTTTGATGCAGAAAACAATAGTAAAAGGTGTCAACAATTCAAATGTCTCTTAAGCCCCATACACACGAGGCGGAATGTCTGACAGAAAAACTCAGATGGAAGCTTTTCATCGTCTATTCTGATAGTGTGTATGCCTCATCGGACTTTTTCTTTCTAAAATTCTGACGGACCTAGAAATGGAACATGTTCTAAATATTTCCGACGGAACCAATTCCTATCGGGAAAACCGCTCGTCTGTATGCTGTTTCGACGTACCAAAAACGACGCATGCTCTGAAGCAAGTACGATGCGGAAGCTATTGGCTACTGGCTATTGAACTTCCTTTTTCTAGTTCCGTCGTATGTGCTGTACGTCACCGCGTTCTGGATAGTCGGACTTTGGTTTGAACGTGTGTAGGCAAGACCGCTTGAATGGAATTCCGTCGGAGTTTATTTCGACGGCAAAACCGGTCGTGTGTACGCGGCATTACTGTTTCAACACCCTACAGCTGGAATGCAGAGAACTGCAGAAGCTTTGAAAAGTATAATAGACATCTGCGGCAAACTACCTACCTTCAATCTCTTTACAGCTGAACTTGGGAGCACTTCCACAGAAATACACATGGGGGCAGGCACGCAGGATAAAAGGGTCTGATGCGTGAAAGGGGTAACAACCTGCAGGAAAGGAGAAATGTCATGTTGCCATGCTGTGTGAATTACAATGTATATTGTTTTAGAGAACCTGAAAAATTATATTGTAACAATTAGGGTTGTGCCGATACTAAGCATTTGCAAAAGTATTTGTACCTAAAACCGATACTTTTGCGGTGCGATTTAAGCCTATGCAAAATGAATGGGCTCAAATCCCACTGCAAAGAATCACAGGTGATTTAAACAGGAATGCGTTGCAACTCCTGTCCAAATCACATGCGGTTTCCCGCACCGCTCCGGTGTGAACCCAGGCGGCTTGTCATAGTGACTTGAGCCTTAAATACCAGGTATCAGTGCATCCCTAGTAACAATATAATCAAAATTGCCTACTACCATTTGCAAAGCATGCAAACAAGCGTTTAAAGTGCTGGGGCACAGAATCTGGCTTAATGATTCCTTTATGTTACAACATAGAATGACACTAAATAAAGAAGGGATTTCCATTATTATAGTAAATACCCATTAAAACCAGAATTAAAACGCTCAAGAAAATATCAGAATTGAAAAGAATTCTTAAAAGATAATTCCCCCAGACATTAGTGCATATTGAACTAATACCAGACATCCTACCCATCCTCCCCCGGGCCCCGCTGTACTTACCTCTGGGGTTGCCAAGCTGTCAGCAACCCCCCCAGCAGTCCGGGGATTTCAAATCCCTGCTCTTCTCCATGCTGCGCTTCTGCATCAAGTCTGATTGGCCAGCGTCATCACAGTAAATTGATCTGGTCAGTCCTGGAAGTGCTACACGGTGAAGAGGGAGAATAGCGAGGATTTCAAATCCCCTGGTGCGGCTGCAGGGATGCGGACAGCTCAGCAACCCCGGAGGTAAGTACAGCGAGACTGGGGTGATGGGGAGGGTGCCCAGTGTTCGTTCACCTATGCATGGTTTCTGTAAAGGTTAACTAACCCTTTGATGTTTAGGTTAGGGCAAAAAAACAAACAAAAACATAAATCACTACATCTCTGCAATACGTGTACATTTTTACATGTTTTGTATCTCAATAAAAAAAAAAGTCGATCAGCCAGAAATCCAGTGAGCTCCTAACTTCCTGCTTGAGTTGACAACACAGTGCCTCTGCTGCAGTGAAATCCCAAACAGTGTTGTCAGTCCTGTCTAGTTCGCCACTTCTCATTCCCATATCATAAGAGGTTGTTCTGTTGTACAAAGGGTAGAACTGGGCAATGCTGACAACAACGCTTTGGATTTTAGTGCAGCAAATAGCCAGAGTACACGGAAGTTAGAAAGCTCAGTGGATAGCTTTCAGGATCAATCAATACTCTTCTGTACCTGCAGTGCCTTTAAAAAGATAAATGTGTATGTATTAATTTACACTAGTGACAGCCCCTGCAGCCCCTCTGGAAAGCAACATGTAGTGGATCACTTTCCAGAGGGCATTTGACAAACGGTTAGGAGGTGATATGTGATCTTCTCACCACCTGTTTTAATCCTGAAAAGCCCATAAAAACCATGCAACAACCACGTGCACAGGGTTGCAGGTGGTGTACAGTGGCAGTACTGCTTGCCAAATGTGATGGGAAGTATAATTTTTGCTTTTTGGCCAAGGTGTACAAACCTGTCTAGCTGCCTCTGCAGATTAAAGTGATATTAAAGACAATTTTTCTTTTGTTTAATACTTACCTACCTGTCATACTTACCTGCTCTGTGCAGTGGTTTTACACAGAGAAGCCCTGATCCTCCACTTCTTGGGTGCCCTGCCGGCGCTCCTGGCCCCTGCTTTCTGCCAAGTGCCCCAGAGCAAACAGCTTGCTATAGGGGTACCCGAGCAGGCTCACTCCTGAGTTGCTGCTCTGTGTGTCCATTCACACACAGAGCCATGGCTCAGCCCTGCCCCCTCCCTTTCCTCATTGGTTCACTGGCTTAGATTGACAGCAGTGTGAGCCATTGTCTCAGCCAATGAGGAGGGAGAGATCCCAGTAAAAAAATCTTCTTGAGCCTTTAGGACCACTTTAAGGGGACAGTCGGGGGGGGTGAACCGCCTTTTTTTTTCTGCCTGTAAAAAGGGCAATCTAATGACTAGAATGCACCATGCAGAAAATTCAGAAATCAGAAGGGCCTGGACCAATGGGCTTTGTATTCCAATACGAGTCTGTGGGAATACAAAACCCACTTGATGTTGGTCAAATACAGGTCAGAAAGCACCTGTCATGAATTCTGAATGATCTCAGTAGAGTCTCATACTCATTCCATCAACACAAGCCCAAAGCCAGCTGATACAGGCTCCTAAATTAGCCAACTTGAACATTGCAGCAAGTAACAGAGTATATACAGTAAATCAATACATTTACTAACCAATGCACATATTTGGTTCCTAATTGTAAGGTGACAGTAGCGTGTGCTCAGTAGATGGCATTACACAGATAGTGCACTCTTACCTAGTGTGTCTGGGGCAGTGGGACACAGGTGCCCTACTTGTAACGTCCACTCCAGGATCTCCAGGTAATCCTGCATACTGCAGTACTTAAATATGTCAGTAATGTTCTGTCCAGAGGAACCCAGAAACCTGTGGAGATAGGCGGTCACATTCCACATTCTATCAGGTGTATTTAGTCTATTCCATATAGAAAAGGTAAGAAGGAATACCTGACTCCATCAATGTCTGCTTCGTATGGGTTGGTTACCAGCTGAAGGGTAGAGTACGGAGAAGCCTGAGGAAACATACATCGGTGGAGGGGCTGTTGAGGCAGGACATAGTTTGTTGGATCATAGGCTCCTGGCATGACATCTACAAACACAGAGCCCTGCAGACAGGAAATAATTGGTCAAGATTACCCAGGACACACACAATTCTAACACTATACAACCAATTTACTAGGGTGTGAAGTGACTGAAGTGGAGTGCACATGTACGATTTTTATATCCAGCAGAAACAGCAAACATCCAATTGTGTGCAGGGTAATTCGAAAGTCTTCTGCACATGAAAGGACTTTCATTCCATAACTTTTAATTTTTTTAATTGGTCATAACTTTTATCCCACACAGAACCTAGCATTCACACACAATATACAACAAAGTCAATACAAAGAAGCTTACACTGAGCTGAAGAAGGATCTCATCAAGCATCTTCACAGCGTCCACACTGGCTGCTTGAGTCTTCTTACTGAGATATTTGGCCTAGATAAAATAAAGACCGCAAAATATGCAGCTGAAATAAATATACATAAACGGTTTTACCTTCCAAACAACTTATAATCTCATTTAGCCAATTTGTGATCCAGGAACTCCTGTCTGAAGCCGGCCACAGATGGTTCGAATCTCAGCCGGTTAAGCAGAGTCCGGACAAGATGCAAACCATGTATGGGCAGGCTGATTGTACCCAAGTTGATTGATCAGACAACTTGGGTATAGCGGCTACTGCTGCTAGCAATAATCACTGGGGAATATTCACTTAAACTGAATGATGGGGTTATTGATATGATAGTTATTTACTAAAACCCATGGTTGCAGGAAAACAAATTGCACTGTCTATGGCTGGCTTAACACCATAGCTAGGTTGCTGACCTTACTTTTCCCTACTGCAGTTAAAGCAGAGCTCCAGGCTCCTTCAGAAAAAAAGTCAGCAGCTACAAATATTTTAATATTAGGGCACTTACCTGCCCTGGAATCCAGCGGTGTCTTCACCCGAGCCAAATTTTACAACTGGCTCTCAGGTGCTGCCAACATCCCACAGCCAGCTCTCTACTGCGCATGCGCAAACCACACTGCACTTTGTGAAAGGCCAGGCTGCGGGAGGAAGGAGGAGGGGGGCCGAACTTCCGGCTGAGTTAACTGCGAGTGGGAATGGGTGGCTGACAAAACCAGGTACCCCCTCCCTCCCGAAAGTTGCCAACTGTGGCAGCGGAGGGGGGAGGAGGCAGACAAGCGGAGCTTACTATTTGGGTGCAGGTCTGCTTTAAGCAATACACTTGATCACCAACCTGCCCTTAGCCAGTAAATGGACATTGAGCAACAGCACACAAATGAGATGATCATTTTGCTTTTTTCTCCTCTATAAGCAAGTCTAAACAATTGCTTAAAAGAGAATTATGGCCAAAGCTATTTCAGCTATATATCTCTCGTGGGTTACTTTTGCTCTCCCGTGACCTAGAGTCAGCTGATAGCAGGCAAATTTGCTGGAATCCCCCCAGCTGGCTTTTTGACAGCTGGCTGCCCCTCTAAGCAGAAGCTGCCACCTGCCCTGTGCTCCAGCGAGTGCTGAAGGTGCAGAGTGGAGAGCAGTGGCTGGCATTCCCTGCTGCCCATTCCGAGCAGACTGAGAACAGTGCAATCAGGCCGACATGTGACAGCTGCTACAGCATAAAGGTGAGTATGGATGTTTTTATTTTACAAACCTGTACTTCTCCTATAACAGCATGGTGTAAAGTAGTAGCTTAGAGTGCTGTCCCTTTCTCTCTAAGACTGAGTACTGTTGTGCAGGTTATTTCAGGAGGTCACTATCAAAATCAACTATTTTTACTAGTTCCCTGTGAACCAGATTAAATGGTGTATTTATAATTTTAAAACACCTATGGAAAGACTTATAGGATTTATAAAAAAAAGTATTTTATATGTATTCCAACCAGGACACTACCTGCACAGATTTTAAATGTTTACATGCTTCTTCAAGGGTTACCCCTGGGCACATCAGTTTCCTCCCACACTCCAAAAACATGCTGGAAGATTAACTGGCCCCTGTCTAAATCAGCCCTAGTATGTGTATGCATATGTGGTAGGGACACCTTAGGATTGTAAGCTCCTTGAGGGCGTGGACTGATGTGAACGTACAATATGTAAAGCGCTGCGTAAATTGTCAGAGCTATTAAAATATCTAAATGATAATTATTTAATCACAACTCCTATCATTAGGTACCTTGTTCAAGAAGTCTTTGCTCTGTGTGTTCTCACTGAGCAGATTACCAGCCAGTATGACACGGGATATCCTTGCAGCACAGCCCTGTTCCTCCTCTGCTCCAGCCTGTCCAGTCACCAAGTCTAAGAGCAGCTGTAACCCCAACAAGCTATCCCCGCTGGCTCCACCTAGTCCCAAGCCAGATGTCAGCAACACATACCTGCAGCAAAGAGGCCAAGAAGGAACATATAAAATAAATAGAAGTCTATAAAATTCCAGAGAAAACTCAATGACAAACATGATTTAATCTGTCAACAATGGCAATATTTGCATAATTCAAACCTGTGCCAAGATGTATGCCTATCGATATGAGCTTGTTCATATGCAAAGTAGAAATTTACCTAGAAATGAAAAATTTGCGAACAGGGAGACTTTTTACTGCAAAGAGACATACTATCGGGTATATTTATAGAGCAATAAATCCTGGTTAACACTTGTTCGATGCGGGAACCAGAATGATTCCTCTGCGGGTTCCCACATCACATCTCACTCACAGGCAGTTCACACTGCTCTCTGCGAACTGCTGTGGGTGTCGATGTAAAATTAACCACTTTGCCGACCGGCTCACGCCGATATACGTCAGCAAAGTGGCAAGTTCCCGCGAATCGCCGTACAGGTATGTCTTCCCCTTTATGAGCCACTGGAGGTGCGCGCGGCATGGCGGGGGACCTGATGCGCATGGTCAGCGTGATTGGAACGAGAGATAGAACGGGGATTTGTGTGTGTAAACACACAAATCCCTGTTCTGGCGAGAGAGGGGAGATATCCTATCATTTGTTCCTAGTAAGCAGGAACAACGATATGTCTTCTCCTCCAGTCAGTCTTAACTAGGGAACACAGTTAACCCCTTGATCACCCCCTAGTGTGAACCCCTTCCCTGCCAGTGACATTTGCACAGTAATCAGTGCATTTTTATAGTTCTGATCGCTGTATAAATGTCAATTGTCGCAGTACCGCTAAACACTGCAGATCACCCCCATTACTAGTTAAAAAAAAAAAAAATGCCATAAATCTTTCCCATAATTTGTAGACGCTATAACTTTTGTGCAAACCAATCAATATACGCTTATTGCGATTTTTTTTACCAAAAATATGTAGAAGAATACATATCGGCCTAAACCGATGAACTAATTTGTTTTTTAAAAACATTTTTGGGGATATTTATTATAGCAAAAAGTAA
This sequence comes from Aquarana catesbeiana, assembly GCF_042186555.1. NCBI lineage: Eukaryota > Metazoa > Chordata > Amphibia > Anura > Ranidae > Aquarana > Aquarana catesbeiana. Next base: position 605,810,195 of record NC_133326.1, on the reverse strand, counting down.
AACATATTTTTTTTTCAAAATTGTCGCCCTTTTTTTGTTTACAGTGCAAAAAATAAAAACCGCAGAGGTGATCGAATACCACCAAAAGAAAGCTCTATTTGTGGGAAAAAAGGACGTCAATTTTGTTTGGGTACAACGTCACACAACCCTAAATCGGTTCACAGTGTGAACTGTAAAATCGGAGAGGAATCAGATCGCATGGGTGTAAACACCCATGCGATCCGATTCCAATGTGGACCAAAACAGGATCCTGCACCATTTTGGTGCGAATGCGATGCAATTTCAACCATACAGTTTGTAAGGCTGAATTTGCATTGCACAGACATCCCATGTGAAGCGCACAGCAATGCGGTGCAAATTTCATGCGATGTCTGGGATCGCACTAGCGTGAACCCAGCCTAAATGTGATTTTCACCAAATGCTCATTGCAGGTGTATCTTCCTGGTGCATGCTTTTTAAGTAGGGTTGCACCGATACCACTTTTTTAAGACCGAGTACCGATACTTTTGTAAGTACTCGCCGATACCGATTACCGTTACTGTGACAGTGGCACTAATATACAGCACTGATAGGTAGCATTCATGGGCACTGATGAGGCGTGGACTGTGTCAGTAGTTTTTTATTTTTATTTACAATTTTATTTTTTTATTATTTTTTATAATTTAAATATATATTTTTTGTTATTTTTTTTTTTTTACGATGCTTTATTTTTTTTGGGGGGGGGGGGGGGGTGTCTGTTTTTTTAAAAATTATTTTTACAATTACAATTTAACAGAGGCTTCTCTCCATTCATAAACACAGTTTACTATGCTCAGTTATGAATGGACAGGGTCAGTGATCACGACTATGCATTCAGAAAAGGAAGGAACCGGTAAATGACATATTTACCGGCTCCTTCGCTCTCCATACTGACAGATCTAGGGGGCAGAGAAGGATCCGCGGAGAACCCGGAGAACGACATGCCGGATGACAGTCAGAAGTGATAGGTGGGGGGAGTTAAAAGCACCGATCCCCCTGTATAGCCTTTCAATAAAGCAGCTGACAGCTGTGGGAGGGAGAGGAGGAGAAGCGGCTGTCAGCTGCTTTATTGAAAGTCTATACGGGGGAATCGGGGCTTGTAATTCAACCCCCCCCCCACTGCCCGCCCCCCGCTACACTGAGGATGCCTGGTCTGATACAACAAATATCGGATCAAGTATCGGAGCATTTGCACGAGTGCCGATACTCCCCTAATGCAACCCTAATTTTTAGGTACTGTAATTCACCTGCAGTGAATGTTTGGTGAATGTCACAGTTACTGTTTTATAAATATGACCCTATGTCTATTCTGTAATGAAAGCCTGTGTGTTTACAATCTTTTGACAATATACGCTAAGATGCACATGTGCAATCTCAGTATTTCCCAAGATGAATATACTTCTGTTCCGTGTACATGTGTGGGAGCTATGTCATTCGACAAGGTCAATCAAGATGGCTGAAGACCCCAAGCTGGGAAGAAGATTGGGGAAAGATATCAGCTCCAGTAATGGAACCAATATCTTGTGGACATTGGATAGTGTGAGTATATTTCTGCTTTAACCCTTTCACTGCCAGAACCATTTTTGTGGTAGTTTTTGTTAACATGTTTAAAAAAATCATTTCAGGCCTGAAGATTACATAAAACCAGCAGAATATTATATATTTTCTGAAAGCACGAACCGTAAAGAATAAAATGGTGGTAGTTTTTATGTCAGAGGATTAGAAATGCAAAACTTCAGTAAAAAATTATACTAAAGTAATATTTAGGGCACACTTAGACCTTGCAAGCGCTGACCTTGTATAGTGCATCTGGAAAGTATTCACAGTGCTTCACTTTTTCCAATCTCAGAGCTCCAGCAACTAAAAGATCAGGCAATATTTCAGTTGTGCTTGAGAGTCCATCTGCACAAGAGGTGTAAAGTGCTGCTCAGGGAATGAAGACAGTTCCCACGTGTCAGAGTCTGGAGTAACCCTGTATAGTAAAAATCAGGGCCAGGACACCAGACACTAATACAAAAGTCAGAACGTATGGGTTTGTGTGCATGTATAAAGTATGTTTGCGCACACATACAGTTATATTTATGCATGGATAATCAAATATACTGTACCCATGTACACACAGTGAAGCTGGAATTTAAATTTAGTTATATAAAGAGGTTTGAAGTAAACAACATGCATACATAAAAGGTTTAATAATACTTCCAAGCACTGAGGCCTAGAATGTCGCAGAGCGTCAGCCTCCCACATGATCACTGTGACAGATCAGAGTCCGCGGTCCTGGTCACCGAACATCATATCTGAGCAAACCCTACATGTGTGTTCCATTACACAACTGCTCATTTGCAAATCCCTCATGAAAACACTCTCTTTGTGCTTTCCCAGAATGAACACGAGTTTATTTCTTCATAAAATTAGGCAGAAATCCAAAACATGCAAGACACGTCAAACTGTGTTTATTCTTAAAGCTTAACTCAACATTGTCTGCCCATTTGATGACATTAAAATACTGCAGGCTCCTACACATAAACAAGTACTAATTTTGTTGGCGGCAATATCTGTATGGACATAGTTATGGATATCAACGGTGTGATAATCATTTGCCACCATGACATTAGTTGCTAGAAGTTTGACAGAAGGGATGTTGGATGGAATCACAATATGACAGCTGGTACATTTCTGTAACAAATAGCAGCCATTCAAAATGAGCAGGAAAAAACAAAAAAATCTTCAGCCATATTTACATAAAACCCATAATGAACAGCAACAGTAATGCCATGTTCATTGGTTTCCCAAAGAAAAATAGGATTTTTATAACAGCTTACCTGTAAAATCCTTTTCTTTTGAGGTACATTACGGGACACAGAGCCTCAGTAATTACTGATGGGTTATAGGGTATCACTAGGTGATTAGACACTGGTCACACCCTAGACAGGAAGTTCAACCCCCTAGATAACCCCTCCCCTTCCTGGGGCTACCTCAGTTTTGAAGCAATATAAGTGTATTAGAAGAGGGGCGGGACCTCTGTGTCCCGTGATGTACCTCAAAAGAAAAGGATTTTACAGGTATGTTGTTATAAAAATCCTATTTTCTTTCTCGTACATCACGGGACACAGAGCCTCAGTAATTATTGATGGGATGTCCCAGAGCAATGCTATCTGAGGGGAGGGGACCACACAAAGTAGGGTGTAATCAGACCCGAGGACCTCGTACCGCTGCCTGCAGCACACTACGCCCAAAGACGATATCCTCATGCCTTCCTACATCCGCCTGATAAAATCTGGTGAATGTATGGACTGAAGGCCAGGTTGCGGCCTTGCAGATTTGAACCATAGAGGCCCGGTGATGCACCGCCCAAGAAGCACTAATAGCCCTTGTGGAGTGTGCCTTGATTTGAAAAGGTGGAATTTTCTGTTTCAAAACGTAAGCTTAAATAATCATTTGTCGAATCCATTTTGAAATGGTAGACTTTGACGCTGCCTGTCCTCTATTGGGACCTTCTGGCAGTATGAACAAAACATCCATTTTGCGAATTTGAGCAGTTGCTTCCAGATAGGCCTTGACTGCTCTTACTACATCCAAAGAATGTAGTGACCTTTCTTCCGTAGAACAGGGATCTGGAAAAAAGGAAGGTAGAACAATATCTTGGTTTAGATGAAAATCTGAAACCACTTTCGGTAGAAAGCTAGGATGAGGGCGCAATACCACTCTATCCTTGTGTATGATTAAATAAGTCTCTTTACAGGAAAGAGCTGCTAACTCTGATACTCTTCTAGTAGAAGAAATGGCTACCAGAAAAAAAATTAACTTTGTCAACAAGACCAAGGGAATTTGACTTATTGGTTCAAAAGGCTGTTTCTGTAAAACTGACAGAACCAAATTCAAGTCCTTTTCAGGGGTTTAGTGGCGCCCTAACCGGAGGATTAAGACGCGTTACCCCCTGTATAAAGCTTCGAACCAAAGAATGCGAAGCAAGCGGCCGTTGAAATAATACTGACAAGGCCGAGACCTGGCCCTTGCTGGTACTCAAGGCCAGCTTCATTTCTAATCCCATTAGTAGAAAGTCAAGAATTCTACTTATGACATATTTTCTGGGATTTCAACCCCTGGATACACACCAGGAGACCTAAGCTTTCCAGACTCTTATGATACATCATTCTGGAAGCTGGCTTTCTTGCATTGATTAAGGTACAAATCACAGAACCTGAAAGCCCACGACTCTTCAGAACGTGGGTTTCAATAGCCAGACCCTCAAATTTAGCGTTTGTAAGGCAGGATGGAACACTGGACCTTGGAATAGCAGGTCTGGACGTGACGGTAGGGTCCACTGGGGACCTACTGCCATCTTTACTATTTCTGCATACCAAGCTCTTCTGGGCCACCAGAAGTACCGACTTCCTTTCCTGCCTGATTCTGTGAAGTTGTGGCAGTAGCAGAATAGGAGGAAATGTATAAATCAGGGAGAATTAATGCCATGGAGTCACCAACGCATCTGTCCCGCATGCAAGAGGATCCCTTGTTCTTGACACAAAGTTGTCAGTCTTGTTGTTGAACCTGGATGCAAAGAGGTCTACATCCGGAACCCCCCATCTTTGGCATATGGCCAAGAAGACGTCGGGGTGAAGAGACCATTCCCCTGGAATAACTGCCGGCGACTCAAGTAGTCCGCCTGCCAGTTCTCTACTCCCGGAATGAGGATTGCCGATATGCACGGCACATGCTTCTGCCCAGATTAAGATCTGGTTTATTTCTCCTTGGGCTGCACGACTCCTGGTGCTGCCCTGGTGATTGACATATGCCACTGCTGTGGCATGGTCGGACTGGATCCTGACAGGGCAACCCTGTAACCCGAGTGTCCAGGCCTTTAGGGCTAGATATACCGCACGGATCTCTAGAATGTTGATGGGTAAGGTCCTCTCTGTCTTGGACAGTCGACTGTTCCAGAACTGCTCCCCAACCCGAAAGACTGGCATCTGTTGTTACCACTGTCCAGGCAACTGGGAAAAAAAGGGTTTTCCCTTTTGCAGATTTTCGGGTATCAACCACCAACTGAGGCTCTGACCCACTGTAGGAGACAGACGCATCAGGAAATCCAATGCCTGAACCTCCTTGTTCCAGGTAGACAGGATACTGTTTTGCAGCAGTCTCGAATGAAACTGAGCATAGGGAATTGCTTGGAATGAAGCCACCATCTTCCCCAGTAGCCTCATACAAAGGCGAATAGGAGGATTTTTCTTTGCCCTGACTACCTGAATCAGTTCTTTTATGGTACTGATCTTTGCCTGGGGTAAAATACCCTCTTCTGGGCTGTATCTATGACCAGACCGAAATACTCTAGTCTTCTTACTGGTTTCAAAGGAGACTTCTCTGAGTTGAGAATCCAACCTAGGTATTCCAGGTAGTTGACTGTGGTGACCAAGCTTTGGTCCAAGCGGGCTACCGAGCGGTCTATCAAGAGCAGGTCGTCTAGGTATGCTATTACCGTTATACCTTGGGCCCTTAATCTGGCCAGCGGAGGGGCCAAGATTTTTGTAAACACCCGAGGTGCAGTAGCTAGCCCGAAAGGCAGAGCTATAAACTGAAAGTGGCGTTTTTCTATTTTGAAACGCAGGTACTTTTGATGAGCAGGGAAAATAGGTACATGCAGGTATGTGTCCTTGATGTCTACTGACGCCAGAAATTCTCCTTCTTGTAGGATGGAGACTACCGATTGGATCGATTCCATGTGAAAGGATCGTATCTTTAGGAATCGGTTTAGATCCTTGAGATCTAGAATGGGTCTGACATCTCCATTTGGTTTTGGAACCGTGAAAAGGTTTGAATAAAACCCCAATCCCTGCTCTTGCATGGGAACAACCACGATAACTTTTTGCGAAAATAGTCGCTCCAATGCTAGAAGAGAGACTTCTTTTTCTCTGGGAACATTTGATCTGAGGAAACGAGGAGAGGGGAATTCTCGGAACTCTAGTTTGTAACCTAGAGTTAATGTGGACATCACCCATCTGTCCTGGAAATCCTCCTACCAGAGCCTTGAGAACAGTAACAGTCTTCCCCCCACCCGAGCGAGCGGGGGCACTCCTTCATAAAGAGGCTTTAGTATACTGTCTAGTAGGCTTGCTCCCACAGGACTTCTTTTGTCCCTGGGTCGACTCTGAGATTTATTTCTTGAGCCTGTCGGAGGAGGCCGTCGCGACTGCCTGGAGGCTGATGCTCCTGGCACTGGGGACAGAGCCTGTGTAAAAGAGGGACGTATACCAAATCCTCTCTGAACAGCCTTGCACCATGAAGGGGAAACCCAGCCAGAAGCTTCTTACATGGTGATTCGGCTGAAAAATTTCAATCATAAGATTCTATGCATATGTACCAACCCAAGCGCAAGGCGAAAGGTTTGGATGAGAGAATCTCTGATTGCGTCAACAGTAAACACAAAGCCGCTGGTAGGTTGGCAAACCCCCGGGCTTGCTGTTCAGGTAAAACTTTGAGGACCTGTTTAACATGGTCTCTCAAGTATTGACAGACTGATTGCTGCCACTGCAGGTTGAGCTATTAGGACCTTCTGCCACTGAACCTGCCAAGAAGAAAACACTTTTCAATAGGAATTCCAATTTCTTATCAGTTGGATCCCTAGGTATCTGAGCGTTGTTGACAAGACAAGCCAGACTTATTTACGGAGGAATGGTGGCGTCAAGTGCCGGTATACCCCCATCTTAGTAAACTTTTCTTCCATAGGATAAAGTGTTGCAAACTTTTTTAGGCGGAAAAAAATGTTTATCTGGGTGATCCCACTCAGAATAAATAAGCTTTTTCAGTAATCATAAACAGAAAAGCATGTGTAGTTTGAGGAGGCTTCAGTAAACCCAAACCAAAGGAGGGTTCTTTAACTGACTCAGATACGGGTAACCTGAATGTGGAGCGGACCAATCCAGCCAAAATCTGCACTAACACCTTCTCATCCTGAGAAGCTGAAGAGGGCCCTTCTCCACTTGATTCCTCAGAAAAAGAATCATAAGTCTCAGCCCGATCCTCTGAGAGGGATTCCTCTCCTTTTTCCCCAGAGTTCCTCTGTTTTAAGGATCCTGGGTGGCAGAGGGGGACCTAGTGCGTTTTCTTTCACAGAGTGAAGATGCGATTAAGGCCACCAGTCTTTTCTCTAATCCATTAATGGTTGAGGAAAGAATCTCCTGTTTAATGTATACAGGGGCTGAAGTGCCAGAAGCAGCTGCAGCTCCTGACCCCGATGGCTCACCCTGGCCAGCTTCCGCCGGTCCTTCAGGGGGGAAGGTGCTGCAGAAGGGGGGTCCTCAGAGCCTGAGGGAGTCCCTTAGAGCCCCTATTTTTCGGGGTATATGTACCTCTTCTGCCCCTAGTTCAAAACACAAAAAGCAGAGGCACTACCAGAATGCACTGACTGCTGAGCAATGTAGTTCAGCAACTGCCGCTGCTACCAAGTCTCAGTCTGGTGCTCAAGTAAATGTTTGCCTGGGAATGTCTGTGTCTCCCACCTCACATGCGCCCGTCTGCTCTGTGTCCCTCCATAGGCCATGTGCATCTGAAAAGAGTGCACCTTATAGCCTGTATGCAGCTTGCAATGTGAGCGTTTCACCACGCCGACATTGCGTTAATGCTCCACCCCACCACGGCGCCGCCCCTCCCGCATCTTTTTAAAAAAAGACTGTTTCCCGCGCGAGCCGAGGCTCTAGATCCTCGGAACTAGCATGGGGGGGGGGGGGGGGTGTCGGGGCGGGGCGGAGGAGAGATGAGGGCCAGTGGAAGGGAAGGCGCTGTAATGGCAGCGGCGTGCGGTGCGGCATACTACCGCTTCCCTGTGCCTTTACCTAAGCCGTGGGGGGAGAATCCCTGTAGGAAAAAATCCCCCTTCCTACATCCTACCTGGATGAGCTTGGATGAGTGTACAGCGTGGACACCGAGACAAGACAGATCAAGCATGAAAAGGTATGTGCTCTTGACAGCCCCTGGTGGTGACTATAGACATAGCATACATTTACTTAAAGGAGAAACTATATAAGAACTGGAAAAATTCTTAAGGAGTCTTCCCTTACCTTATCCAGCTGCAGGGTTCTGTTGTAACAGACCCAATCTTCACCTCTCACGGTGGGCTCTGTTTAGAGAAAAACCTTCAGAGACTGGGGCCCCCTATGTATAGGGGGATCCACAGTTCTGGCCCCGTAAAGCACCCCGCCAGGGATATGGCTGAAAAAAAACAAATACTGGATCCTGGGGTCCAGCTCTCTAAAAAGAGAAGCGTTACAGGTAAAACCTCTTTTCTTCGGACACGAGGCCCGGGTACCATCCAATTCGGCCTGGAAAAGACACTTTGAATGGATCCGGCTGCATGGCTTGCCCCAGTATAGGATATTCCTTTGGAGCTCAGCACAGCACATCTTATTCATGACCAACACCTAAGACACTGGCGAAAAAACTGAGGTATCCCCAGGAAGGGGAGGGGTTATATAGGGGGTTGAACTTCCTGTCTAGGGTGTGACCAGTGTCCAATCACCTAGTGATACCCTATAACCCATCAGTAATTACTGAGGCTCTGTGTCCCGTAATGTACGAGAAAGAAAGGAATTTTTTAAGATCCATAAATTAGTAGAAAACATTAGTGGTTATGATTATGCCTTTCCAGCTGATAGGGGGGAAAGCCCTTTAAAAGTTTTTTTTTTAAATCAAAGGCATTACATGGGCATCCCAGTCCTGTGACCACTGTAGTTGGCTGTCTCAGTGATTACATGATCGGGAGCACCCCACTGGCTCCCGATCGTATCACTGGGAGCTGGTGGTGACTGCAAGGTCACTGTGCTGGGAGCACTGAGAGAGCACGCTGTACTCATATGTGGCAGCCCGGTGTTAAAGCCCAGTACAATCTTTTACTAGCCAGAAAGGTTTTCTGCCTGCTGGTAGTAAGCCATTCATTTCAGGAGAAGAAGCAAGCATGACCGGAGATGGTTAAGTGGAAAACCAGCCAATTTTTTTAATAGAGAGGGGGAGCCTCTGAGGGCTAGTACAAGATTTTTTATTATTATTTTTGTCTGTATGTGTCTACCCTCCCTCCTCTTTCCACCACGCCAACCCCAACATCCAGAGTGCGGAGGAGGCATTGAAACATCAAGCCATATTAACTCTACCTACTAAACATTCCTTACTCGCTGCAAGATAAAAAAAAAACTCCAAAAAAAGAAAGAAAATAAATTCTGATATTTGGTATGGCTAAATCAGAACCACCTCAGCTGTTACCCCAGCACCGGATCATTAATAAAAGTGGCTGGTGACTGAGGCAAAGGAATGGCAGAGCACTAGAATCCCAAAAACATGCTGAGGACTTTAGAGATGGGGTTAAGGAAAAGTAAGAGAAATCAGGCGATGAGTCTCTACAACACATTCCACATGCCCAGCTCTGGCTACAGAACTACTGTGGTTTCTGGTACTTAGGAAAGCAGATATGGCTTCCTTAAAGTACATTTCTGTGAAACTTGCATGTGTCAGCATAAACTGTGAAACAGGAGACAGCAGCCTGCCAGACTGCACAACGATCGCCCTAGGGCTCCAAGTGAATCACATGATACGTGCATAATAGCGGTAGGGGACATACCTGTCCTCACCCAGTTCTGGCAGAGGAGACTGTGGGGGGAGGGACGCCAGGCAGAAGTCTTCCACTGCGAACTTCCCAGCATCATCCTCTGAACCGAGGACTGCGATAACAGCACCTGAGGGGGGATCAGGAAGAGGATATTTAATAACAGACAGTAATTCTTTGATTATACAATCTGTGGACAGTGAGGAAAATCCAGACAATAAAATAACCTGCCCTCAGACAGAAGGAAGTGCCTTGTTTCTTACCAAACCGCTGACACGCCCACGTCATTTGTTCAGTTTCTTGTGAATAAATAGACTACAAGTACAGTCTGCCAATGCGGCTGACGGCTTGTAGTTCTCAAAGAACTGCAAAGGGCGCTGGTGAGTGTCCTCATAGTTCATTGATTTTCCTGTTCTCCGGTAACTTCCTGCCCATATCGGAAGTATGGGCAGACAGCTATCCTGAGTGTCTGAAGGAATCTGCTGATTGCGGGTACAATACTCTGCAGGCTCCTAAGAAATAAATAAATGCCCCTTTTTTTTTTACCTACAAAAAAAAGTGTAGTTATTTATTTAAAATGTGAACTTAGCCTTTAATATGTTTGATAAATTTGACGATATAAAGTTGCAGAGGTACCCCTGTAAGGGCTGCTGAAAATCGAAGTCCATCTGTCACCCTGCCCAGCCAGGTATACGATTTCCAGTCACTCTTTAGACAGAAAACAGTCCATGCACTTTGTTTTTTTTATTGAGGGGAATTAACTTGGATGGGATAAGGGAATATGGGATGCCCACTAAATTGCAGTATATTTACATGGGACCAACTATATACACTCCTTTTATATACACTCCAGCACAACACTTGCTTGCAGACTATTACTCCTAAACACCTCCAGTACATCACTTGCTTGTACTTCCAGGACCAACTAGCACAGGTTTAAGCCTGACACTGGCTCAGCCAGGCCTTGCAAGTTCCCTTTGTGGGTAAGAACCTAGGACACCTATGGTGTAGCAAAAATATGACAGTCCTTGGTGCTAGTTGTCCTACACATGGCTACTGCTCCCAGCACCACCTCTTCAGGCCCTGCCAGCCCTCATGGCTGCAGCCGCCTCTCTCTCTTGCCCATACTTCCACAGTCCACTCTTCTGGTTCTGCACCCATCCTAGACTGCTCTCTCCCAGTCCTTTCAGGCTGGCCTCCCTAGTCCTCCTGACTGTACATCACTCACCAGCCCTCCCGGTTGCGACCTGTTGTTCCTCCCTGGAGACTTGTCTGGCAGTGCCCTCTCCTGCTGTCCTCTGCTTGCTACCGTGCCTCCAGTCCAGGACACCTCCACGTGTTCTCAGAGGGTCCCTTCCGCACCTGCGCCCAGGCCAAAGGTTACCCCCCCCCCATCCAGACTAGAGAGCCCCCTCCAAGGCCCCCGACAGCCTAGCACTCAACCTCCAGCTTCCTCAAGCACAACTCTCCCCCCCCAGCTGGGCTGACCCTAGGTATTTAAGGAGGCCTACCCCCTGCCAATCCAAGTTAGGAAATGGTCAGGGCTCCTTAGAACACCCCAAACAGGTCCACCTCTCTTTTCCACCTCCCTTTCCAGAAAGTACCAGAAAATTCTGGAAAGAAGTGGGAGGTCTTAATAATGCTGCTAGTGAGTCACCAGCTCTACACTGGGCCACTCCCAACCCAGATCAAAACAAGCCTGTCTAAATTGTCCTATTCTGCCAAAAACTCCATTGACATCTATCTAGCAACCAACTAGGGTGTGCTACAAAGTTGTTTCAATCCACTGCTAGAGATTCTCCTGCTTTGCCCTATTTGGTTAGAAAAAAACACCCATTTGTCAGTTGGGATACTGTCTTTGTTTTAATAAAATCATTACTCTCTGGTCTCTTTTCTATAGTGCTGCATTACCTGAAGCAATAAATTATGGGACCTAAAACTTGCCAAGGCACACGAGCCATATCAGAAAAGTCAGCGGATAATTAGAATAACATATTAAGCTTACTGTTGAACATTAAATAACATAAAAGGAGAAAAAAGGGTTAAAGGAGGGGTTTCCTTTAAAATTCTACAATCGTTAATGAAAATACTGATGATCGATACCTACCTGTCACAAACATCTTTACATCTGTGGCCCCCTCCAGCCTAATCCTCTGAAGTTCATCCTCCAGTATAAGCTCATCGGTGTCACTGATATATTTTAGTCTGGGTGGCTGAGGCAGAAGATTGTGCTGCAAAGATGAAAAGGGATTCTGTTATAAGAACCAGCCAGTCATCGGTAAATCCACAGATCATGTACATAGCATGGAGACACAAAAAGATATTGCCATCCACAGTGCAGGGTCCCGGGGGTTAAACCTCACCAGGATTCTGGCTCTGTGAATTTGTATGTAGTATCATTTCGAAGTACAAAAACATAACAATAAATTCAATAGGTTCTGCCTAATCTGTCCCTAAGGTACCTGGCCACTGTTATGACTGTGATAAAAGACATCATGCCACTACTTACATGATAGTAATCACAATAAAAACACACCATTTCTAAAGAAGATTGTGGACTGCGTTTGTGAGTTTCATATTGATTATTTATACTGTATATAATAAATCTAGTGATTATTCACATGTTATGTATTGTTGACATTGTTTGTTGCACACACAGGAGATTTTGAGGAATATTGTATTTTGGTAATTACGCACAATTCGATTAAATTATTAGTATTTACTTGTGCTGTACTTTGGAGGTTTATAAATACCGGTACATGATAGTAATGTCTGCAATGGTCAGAAAAACAGAAAACCCATGATCATCCTTGTAATCTCCATATCCTGAATGAGGCAAACATCAGCAACTATATGGCAACACATGGATTTGTATATGAACAGGTTACATAGAATGAAAGATGCATGATGAAGATAGGTCTGAGCATCACCAATAAAGATTTTAGTTTTTTCAAAAGCATCAGTCTTCAAAGGATACAAAACACCTAATCAAAATGTATGCAATGTGGGAAGTGCTTCCTAATGATGTCCGGTGATAAAACGTGTAGAGGCGGGACTTCTGGCCAATTACGTCACATCAGCGGACATCATTTCTGCCACTTTAAACGCAAGCTGGCTCCAGCACTCAGAGGAGCAGTGGTGTTTCCAACCCTAAGTTTGGTGGTCATACCGGGTGCCGGATGAGGCATAATTTTATGCGAGTACATTTTTAATATGTTTTTTAAAGAAACTTGTTGCACAGTGATATTTTTTCTGGATTTGTCCTTCTGCCTGAGCGATCAAAAGGGTTAATATGAATACAGTATGAGACCTTCCCAAAGTAATGAAAAACTGGAAAGAATGATCTTGGCACAGTAAAAAGGCACATATTGACTTTGTTATAATTTTTACGAGATCAATTGTAGCTGGTGAGTAAGCACTACTTAAGGGGACACTCTGGACAATAGTGTGGCATATTGCTATTGTGGAGCATTTTAAAGTCTTTGGAGCACTGGTTTTGGATCACATATATGTTTTGGCGTGATTCCTGTGCATGGACATTTTAAGCAATTATTATTTTGGCCTGTGATACAATTTGAAACATTTATGGTAGTATAGTTTAAGCATTTTGGAATACATACTATATAATGTTTGCACATGATAAGTTAAACCGGCGCATACACACTGTTCCTGCTGAACCGGCCGAGATTTGAAACATGTATGGGCAGGCTGAATGTACCAAGTTGATCGATTGATCAACTTGGGTACAACCAGCCTGCTGGATTTTGCATGTCATTATTGCTAGCGGATGATACAGTGGCTAGCACTAATCGCTGTCTTCTCCTGGTGGGGATGGCTTCCCCCGCTAGGAGAATACAATCTCTCTGCGGGAGGGAGTCCCCTGTCAACACAGTCTGTGGTCGGTGGTTGCAGGAAAGAAATTCACAACGTGTATGGCCTGCCTTAGTTATAAATATGGTCAGGTTATGTAAATGCTAATTAGCACTTTATAGTTGTTTAGCACATTTAGGTAGCACTGTTTTTTTTCTTTTTTGTTTTCGTTGTTATAGTGCCCTTTTGGGGAGCACATAGAATGGCTTCTGGGTTTGTAGTGGAAGGATATTTTACAAAGCGCAGGTGCCACCTGAATATTTAGTAATATGGGAGGATATTAAAAAAAATTAAAAAAAGAGGGACTTGCATGGCTTTGCTCATTACCACAAATCACCAGTCCATAGTAAAAAAATAAACTCCACAATACAACTTTGGGACACAACGATCAGCACTGGAAGGCACAATGGGTTGCACTTCTGGCTGTATGAAAAACAGCAAAAGAAATAACCTGACAACATCCCTCTCCTATCAGTGCTGAACTGCCGACATTATCTACAGTGCATCTCTAAGACATATCAGCACTGAATTGCCAGTGACTGGAAAAGAGTCACCTGGTCTGATGAATGCACCACAAGGGTGGTGTAAAAATGCCTACAGGGTACACTGAAATGAAGTAGAATAATGCACCCACCTGATAACATGGGTAGCTGTATTATGCACTGAAGTGTGGTCAGATTAAACACTGGGAAGCTATAGGGGCCACTGCCAGAATGTATGCTCACTGTCCACAAGGCCTATGCCAGTCCAGCACAATTAAAAATGATTTACAGCATTCCTTCTATCTGAATTTCCAGAGTTTGGCTATGTCCAAAGGATTATGTTCATGTGTCTTTTTATATATCCAACTAGTTGGACCTTAGAGGCAGGGGATTTGCCCCAAAAGCTTTTGCAAGTGCATTAATACAATCACCTTATATACTGCACAACTAGAAGTACTAGTGCATGTTCTTGAGTCATGGTCTACAATTTTGCATCAAAGTGCCTGAATAAAGTATAAGAAACAGCTTATTTTGCTACAGATAGAAACCCTTTGTTGTTCAGTCTTTAATTAGTTTTTAAGTCCTGCAAAAAAAAAACCCAATACGGATCAGCACCACTCATGACTCTATATAGAAGAAAAAAAAAATGCATGCGTTTTCAGAGCTAAATCAAATAAAATATTCTAACTACTCCACAGGAATGTCTAGTTACTTCTACAAATAGTAACAGAGATGAAGTATATGCTTTTTATTAAGAACTTGGAAAATTGTCTGCCATACAGTCAGAGAGATGTGACTGACATCCTCTGGAAAATAAAGGAATTGCATGATAACAGAAGATGAAAAATAGGATTTTTTAAAACAGCTTACCTGTAAAATCCTTTTCTTTCGAAGGACATCACGGGACACAGAGCCACAGTAATTACTGATGGGTTATATAGGTATCACTGGTGATTGGACACTGGCACACCCTATCAGGAAGTTCAACCCCCTATATAATCCCTCCCCCTCCCCTTATATTGCTTTTGTAGCCAAGCAATATAGTGTATTAGAAGAGGGGCGGGACCTCTGTGTCCCGTGATGTCCTTCGAAAGAAAAGGATTTTACAGGTAAGCTGTTTTAAAAAATCCTATTTTCTTTCTCGAACATCACGGGACACAGAGCCACAGTAATTACTGATGGGATGTCCCAGAGCAATGCTACCTGAGGGGGGGAACCACGACCAAGTAGGGTGCAATCAGACCTGAGGACCCTGTACCGCTGCCTGCAGCACACTACGCCCAAAGGCGATATCCTCATGCCTTCTCACATCCACCTGATAGAATCTGGTGAATGTATGAACTGAAGACCAGGTTGCGGCCTTGCAGATTTGAGCCATAGAGGCCCGGTGATGCACTGCCCAAGAAGCACCAATAGCCCTTGTGGAATGTGCCCTGATCTGAAATGGAGGAATCTTCTGTTTCAAACCGTAAGCTTGAATGATCAACTGTCGAATCCATTTAGAAATGGTAGCTTTTGACGCTGCCTGTCCTCTATTGGGACCCTCTGGCAGCACAAACAAAACATCCGTCTTGCGGATCTGAGTAGTTGCCCCTAGATAGGCCTTAACTGCTCTTACTACATCCAACGAATGTAGAGATCTCTCTTCCGGAGAACAGGGATAGGAAAGAGCTGCTAATTCTGATACTCTTCTAGCAGAAGAGATGGCCACCAGAAAAATTAATTTCCTTGTCAACAAGACCAAAGGAATCTGACTTATTGGTTCAAAAGGCTGTTTCTGTAACACAGCCAGGACCAAATTCAAGTCCCAGGGGTTTAGGGGCGCTTTAACCGGAGGATTAAGACGCATCACCCCCTGCATAAAGTTTCGGACCAAAGAATGCGAAGCAAGTGGCCGCTGAAATAATACTGATAAAGCAGAAACCTGGCCCTTGATGGTACTCAAGGCCAGCTTCATCTCTAATCCCATCTGTAGAAAATCAAGGATTCTACCTATGACATATTTCCTGGGATGCCAACCTCTGGATTCACACCAGGTTATATAAGCCTTCCAGACTCTATGATAAATCATCCTGGAAGCTGGCTTCCTTGCATTAATCAAGGTAGATATGACAGGACCTGAGAGCCCACGACTCTTCAGAACGTGGGTCTCAATAGCCAAATCGTCAAATTTAGCGTTTGTAAGGCAGGATAGAACACTGGACCCTGAGATAACAGGTCTGGGCGTACCGGTAGGGTCCACGGGGAACCCACCGTCATCCTTACTATTTCTGCATACCAAGTCCTTCTGGGCCAAGCGGGGGCCACCAGAAGTACCGACTTCCTTTCCTGCCTGATCCTGCGAAGGAGTCGTGGTAGTAGCAGAATAGGCGGGAATGCGTAAATCAGTGAGAACCGATGCCACGGAATCACCAACGCATCCGTCCCGCATGCAAGAGGATCTTTTGTCCTTGCCACAAATCTGTCTATCTTTTTGTTGAATCGGGATGCAAAGAGATCTACATCTGGAACCCCCCATCTTTGGCATATGGCCCAAAAGACGTCGGGATGCAGAGACCATTCCCCTGGAAGTAACTGCTGGCGACTTAGATAGTCCGCCTGCCAATTCTCTATTCCCGGGATGAAAACTGCCGATATGCATGGCACATGCATCTCTGCCCAGACTAAGATCTGGTTCACCTCTTTTTGAGCAGCTCGGCTCCGGGTACCTCCCTGATGATTGACATAAGCCACTGCTGTGGCATTGTCGGACTGGATCCTGACCGGACAACCCTG
This sequence comes from Aquarana catesbeiana, assembly GCF_042186555.1. Taxonomy (NCBI): domain Eukaryota; kingdom Metazoa; phylum Chordata; class Amphibia; order Anura; family Ranidae; genus Aquarana; species Aquarana catesbeiana. The sequence goes on along the minus strand of NC_133326.1, from coordinate 605,793,458 downwards.
TAGCCTGATAGTCCAGGCTTTTAGAGCTAGATGTATCGCCCGGATCTCCAGAATGTTGATGGGTAAGGTCCTCTCTGTCTTGGACCATACCCCTTGGACCGCAGCCTGTTCCAGAACTGCTCCCCAACCTGACAGACTGGCATCTGTTGTTACCACCGTCCAGGTAACCGGTAGAAAGGATTTCCCCTTCTGCAGGTTTTCGGGTATGAGCCACCAATTGAGGCTCTGACGCACCGCATGCGACAGGTGCATCGGAAAGTCTAATGCCTGAACCTTCTTGTTCCAGGTCGACAGAATACTGTGTTGCAGCATTCTTGAGTGAAACTGAGCATAGGGAACTGCTTCGAATGAAGACACCATCTTCCCTAGTAGCCTCATACAAAGGCGGACTGAGGGACCCTTCTTGGTCCTTACTGTCAGAATCAGCTCTCTCAAAGCAGTGATCTTTGCCTGGGGTAGAAATATTTTCTCCTGGCTTGTATCTATAATCAGACCTAAATACTCCAGTCTTCTTACTGGTTTTAGGAAAGACTTTTCTAAGTTGAGGATCCAACCCAGGTGTTCTAGATACCTGACCGTGGTCCTCAAGTTTCCATTCAAAGAGGCTACCGACCGGTCTATCAAGAGCAGGTCGTCTAGGTATGCTATGACAGCTATACCCTGAGCCCTTAATCTGGCCAGAGGAGGAGCCAAGATCTTTGTGAACACTCGAGGTGCAGTGGCTATACCAAAAGGCAGAGCCACAAACTGGAAATGGCACCCTCCTACCTCGAAGCGCAGCAACTTCTGATGAGCAGGAAAAATGGGCACATGCAGATATGCATCTCTGATGTCTATTGATGCCAGAAATTCTCCTCCCTGCAGGGTGGGAACTACTGTTCGAATTGATTCCATGCGGAAGGATTGAATCCTTAGGAATCGGTTCAGATCCCTTAAGTCCAAAATGGGCCTGACATCCCCATTTGGCTTTTGGACCGTAAAAAGGTTGGAATAGAAGCCCAATCCCTGGTCCTTTGCGGGAACTATCATAATGACCTCCTGCAACAAAAGTCGCTCTAACGCTAGAAGGAGCGACTGCTTCTTCTCTGGGTCTCTGGGAACATTTGATCTGAGGAACCGAGGAGAAGGGAATTCCTGAAACTCCAGCTTGTACCCTAAGGTTACCGTGGAGACTACCTATCTGTCATGGAAGTCCTCGTGCCAGAGCTCTGAGAACTGTCGCAGTCTTCCCCCCACTCGAGTGAGCGGGGGCGCCCCCTCATGCAGAGGTCTTAGTGTTTTGCCTAGTAGGCTTCTTTCCCCAGGACTTCTTTTGTCCCTGGGGTTGACTCTTGTCTCTGGACCCCGATGGAGGCGGCCGTCGAGACTGCCTGGAGGCTGAAGCCCCCGGCGCTGGGGAAAGAGTCCGTTTAAAAGAGGGACGCTTACTCTTCTTCTTGACAGGTAAGAGAGTGCTTTTCCCACAAGAGATTCTCTTGATATAGTTATCCAAGTCCTCTCCAAACAACCTTGCACCACGAAATGGAAACCCAGCCAGTAGCTTCTTACATGGTGCTTCGGCTGACCAATTTTTCAACCATAGGATTCTACGTATATGCACCAACCCCAGTGAAAGACGAGAGGTTTGCACGATAGAATCTCTAATGGCGTCAACCACAAAGCATAAGGCCGCTGGAAGGTTAGCAAACCCCTGGGCCTGCTGTTCAGGTAATACTTTGATGACCTGCTTAATATGGTCTCTTAAGTATTGACAGACTCCAATCGCTGCTACTGCAGGTTGGGCCACTGATCCTGCTAAGGAGAAAACATCCTTCAGTAGGGATTCCATCCTTTTATCTATAGGATCCCTGAGCATCTGAGCATTGTCTACAGGACAAGTCAGGCTATTATTTACGGAGGAAATGGCGGCATCAATAGCCGGTATTCCCCACATTTTAATAAACTTTTCTTCCATCGGATAAAGTGTTGAAAACTTTCTCGGCGGAAAAAAACGTTTGTCTGGGTGATCCCACTCAGAATAAATAAGCTTTTCAAGTAAAGTATGAACAGGAAAAGCATGTGCTGCTTGGAAAGGTTTCAGTGACCCCAAAGCAGAAGAGGATTCTTTAGCAGTTTCAGGTATGGGCAACTTAAATGTGGAGCGGACCAATCCAGTGAGGATCTGCACTAAGACTTTCTCCTCTTGGGAAGTCGCAGAGGGTCCCTCTCCACCTGAATCCTCCGAAGAGGAATCATCCATCCCATCCCGATCCTCTGAAAGGGATTCATCTCCTCTATCCCAGAGCTCCTCTGTCTGAGGGTCTTGGGGAACAGAGGAAAGCCTAATGCGTTTTCTTCCACTGAGTGAAGACGTAATCACGGCCATTAATCTTTCCTCTAGACCATTAATGGTTGAGGAAAAAACCTCTTGTGTAATATATACAGGGGCTGAAGTGCCAGAAGCAGGTGTAGCCCCTGACCCCGATGGCTCTCCCTGGCTAGCCGTCCCTGGCCCATCTTTAGGGGGGGAGGATGCTGCCGACAGGGGGCCCTCAGAACCTGAACGAGATCCCCTAGTGTCTCTGGTTCCTGGGGTGCTTGAACCTCTTCTACCCATAGTGCAAAGCAACAAGGTGTGAGGTATACAAATGAACACTGCCCGCTGAGCGATGTAGTCTGGCTAAAAGCCTTGCTACCCAATGCTCAGTCTGGTGTTACTTCAGTAAATGCTGCCTAGGAGAATGCCTGTGTCCCACCTTACATGCGACCATCAGCTCTGTGGCTCTCAGAAGGCTGAGTGCACCTGTACAGAGTGCCTTTAATAGCCTGCAGCTGGCCTGAGTGGGAGTCTAAACACTCTGTGCTGACATCCCGCCCCCTCCTCTACCGCCACCCCCCCCCCCCCTCGAGTTTTGAAAAAAACGAGCGCTTCCCGCACTGCCGACTCTACTGTCATGCTTCTGGAGAAAAGGCTGGGGATGGGGGGGGGGGGAAGGAGGGAGACTGGTAACAAGATCTGCCTGAACGGCTATCTTCAGAGATGGTGGCCATTAGGCCGCAGAGCCCGGGTGGTATAACCACTTTCTAGACCCCTGTGGCCCCTCTCTAGCCTGGGGGGAACATTCAAACATGAGAAATCCCCCTTTCCACCTTACCTGCTTGCAGCCTGCTTTGAGATGCTGGGACATAATCAGCACTGAACACCTGAGACAGTCAGTCAGCATGTGTAGGTTTGTGCTCTTGGCAGCCCCCGGTGGTCACAATAGGCATAGCATGCATTTACCTTAAAGGAGAAAAGCCACTAGAACTCAAAAATTCTGTGGAATCTCCTCTTACCTTATCCAGCCGCAGGGTGCTGTTTACACAGACCCAATCTTCACCTTTCACGGTGGGCTCCGTTTGAAAAAACCGTCAGAGACTGGGGCCCCCATCAGTAGGGGGATCCAACAGTTCTGGGACCGTAAAGCACCTCGCCAGAAATTAGGAAGTTTAAAGCCATTTTCTGATCTGCGGGGTCCAGCTCTCTAAAAAGAGAAGCATTACGGGTAAAACCTCGTTTCTTCGGACACGAGGCCCGGGTACCATTCAATTCGGCCATGAAAAGACACTTTGAATGGATCCGGTTCGCCTGGCTTGCCCCAGTATAGGATCTTAGAATATTCCCTTTGGAGCTCAGCACAGGACATCTTTACACGTCCATCACCTAAGACACTGGCGTAAAAACTGAGGTATCCCTGCAAGGGGGAGGGATTATATAGGGGGTTGAACTTCCTGATAGGGTGTTCCAGTGTCCAATCACCAGTGATACCTATATAACCCATCAGTAATTACTGTGGCTCTGTGTCCCGTGATGTTCGAGAAAGAAACAAAGGCAGCCTAAAGCTAGCCATAAACTGCCTAAAAGGATAAGTTCACCTTTTGTAACATGTTACATCCATATTCAGGATGTAACATGTTATAGATGTACTGGTACTGCACCCCCGTTCTGACAGCTAGTGGGGGATCTTATTTTTCTTGTAAAGGTGAACTTATACTTTGAAGGAGAAGTGCAGCCAAAGCTCGTTTAGCTGTACTTCTCCTCTGGATCACAGGAGTGCAGTTCATTTTGCACTCCAGTGACCCGTTTTCAGCAGAGATCGGGCTGAAGTCGGCTCCCTGCTGACATCACTGCTGTCAGTCCAGGCACTGCGTCATCACGACCATGGAGTTGGGATCCGCCAGATCCCTGGACTGACACCTGGCTCAGCCTCTCAGAGAGCCGCCGAGAGCCTGAGCTGGCCGCTCCCTCCACAGCCCAGCGCTCCAATGTGTGAGGAGGGAGCAGAGCAGAGAGCTGTGACTGACAGTCACCACTCTGTTCATGGAGCTCTGAAAACCGAGTGAACTGCAGTGTTCGATCGCTCGGTTCTCAGTGCAGAGGCGTCGGGGGACAGATGCAGCATCAGACTATCATATCAAAATCATATCTTGCTCATTCAAGTCGGATGGAAGTAGGACCGAAGTAAGACCGATGTAGAACCGATGTCGCAGGGCAAAGTAGGATGATAGTTGTGCAACAGTCGTGTTGTACCAGTGTGAACCCGGCCTAAAATGCCATTTTAGTTTAAGTTGTATTATAGTCATCCGAATTGAATTAGTCGTATTTTAGTTGACAAAATTAACACTGATTGCGGGTCAAATCGTGCCAAATAGTGACTGCATCCTATCAGATTTGTCCATTCATGCTCTTTAGTGTGGATATGGGAGCTGAATTATTCAGCCCCTGGGGCTGAACGAGAGAAATCTATACATGTATAGCTAACCCATATCTGGGCCGTAGGAATGTTCATACGAAAGCAACCAATCTGTTGGCTAGAACAAGTGATATTACTAAGCCACAAAGCTAATTTGTGCTCATCTATTCATCAGTATATGTTGTGATTTCGGCAGCCAATCAAAGCCTCAGTAGGCATGCAAAGATCTAATTTGAATAACAAGACTTAGTACCTGCAAATGTGACTCATAATTCGATTTCAAAAGCAAAAAACCTACAGCTAAAATTAATTAGATTCACCCAGAAATGCCTGCGTTTAAGTAGTTACATTAAAAAAAAAAACCTGCAGGTTTAGAACTGCTTTCACACTAAAAGCACCGGCCATTAGCGCTAAAGTGCTGCTCGTTTTTGCGGCAATTTAGCGCTGTTTAGGTGGCGCTTTTGTGCCGCTGGGGGGGGGGGGGGGGCGCTTTTAACCCCCCAAAAAAAGAGTTAAAACCGCAGTTTTGTGGCTCTTTTCAGGCACTTTGAAAGGGCTGCCCGTTCATTCCAATGGGCAGAGTGTTTTGGGAGCGCTAAATTCAGCACTACCAACCCACCCCAAAGATGCTGTTGCGGGACTTTTCGTATTGTCCCGCAAGCGCACCGCCCCAGTGTGAAAAGCCACACTGGAATGAATGTAAGGTGGTTTTCAGGCGCTTAGCAGAGGGTATTTCCAGCGCTAAAGCGCCTGAAAACCGCCTCAGTGTGAAAGGTGTCTTAGTATTTTCAGACATTTGGCCCAATGTAGGGCAGCCTTCCTGCACATTACATACTGAATATAACCACAATTTAGTGCATGTCAGAGGATATTATTATGACCTTTAATAAACAAAGAAGTGGTCAGACACTTTGGAAAATGGACTGTGTCATGGCAAATAACATATATATTATTTATAAGCAATAACTATAAGGCACTCTGCTGACCTCCATGCACACTAATCTCTACATGGAGTAAAATTCTGTACATTGGAAGTTCTAATTCCTAACTTTAAAAAGAAGTAACTTTTTTTCTATGAACTTAAGACAATTTCTCTCTCTCTCAATATAGACAGACAGACAGACAGACAGACAGACAGACAGATAGAGCAAAGTCTTTAGCCTCCTCCAGTCTAATGAGAACCTTCAGGGCCAAAGATAGCTAACATACTTCTGTATGTGGTGGGTTGTGAGGCATAGTGGGTGCAAGGTGGATAAAGCTATTGAGCGCCAGACACTTCTTGGATGTAAAAGAGGTTTTATTTCTTCAAATCGTTAAGGTCCTCTTTGCTTCACTACAACCTCTACTTGTGGTTCCTCAGCCCCTTGAGCTCCTGGTCTCTCACTGGACCCTCTGATTCACTGACTCTGAATCCTGTGAGCTCCTCCAAGCTTTGCGGTGGTATCCCCCTCAAGTGTCACCCACGCTTCCCTGCTGGGTCCCTAGCTTGGCACTCCAGATATGTCTCAAGCTTCACCCCTGCTAACCGGCTCGGTCCCTAGCTTGACTCACAGGGCTGCTCTGCAAGCGTCACCACTGTTAGTTGGGTCCCTGACTTGATCACCGCCTGAAGTTTCCCTAATCTCCACCATGCCCGTTCGGTGAGAATGCTGCTCCGGTACTTGCTTCAGTTACTCACTGTGGTCCCTGGTAAAGGTGATTGGTACCTTAGTGACAGCAGCTTCCCTTCTACCTTGACAGGTTCTCCAGGCCGGCAGAACCGTCACTTCTGGTATGACTGCAAGCCACAATCCCAACCCTGCGCTGCTCTCTTACTTCTGGGATAGGCTCTCACACAGCCTAGCAGCCAGATGTCCCCGGGATAGGTCCAATCTTTGGCCTAGCAGCCCGGGGCGCACGACACACGTCCACCCAGACAGCCTTCCAGGTGGCACAGAACATAGATCACCTGACCTCACCTGAATAAATAGGTTCTCCCAGCAGGCTAAGGGATTCAAGAAAACCCCTGCCCATTGTCTGAGATACCCCATATACCCATAACATGACCTTGGGTTACCCTTCTCGTATCTAATACCACCAAGTACCCGGCCACCTACCTGTAGAAGAGAAAAGTGCAACCAGGCCAAACTTAGGGAGAAATCAATGGATCTCTAGCAATTGACCAGGGTAACTACTCCTGGCAAGTAAATTTGTGAGGCGCTCCCTGACTAAACCCCAGGGCGCTACATATACACACACACACGTGTATATATATATATAACACACATACATACACCGTGCCTTGAAAAAGTATTCATACCCCCTTGAAATTTTCCACATTTTTCATGTTACAACCAAATGTGTAAATGTATTTTATTGGGATTTTATGTGATAAACCAACACAAAGTGGCTCATAATTATCTGAAAAGCGTGGATTTGTATTCAGCCCCCTTTACTCTGATACCCCTAACTAAAATCTAGTGGAACCAATTGCCTTCAGAAGTCACCTAATTAGTAAATGGAGTCCACCTGTGTGTAATTTAATCTCAGTATAAATAAAGCTGTTCTGCGAAGCCCTCAGAGGTTTGTTAGAGAATCTTCGTGAACAAACAGTATCAGGAAGGCCAAGGAACACACCAGACAGGTCAGGGATAAAATTGTGGAGAAGTTTAAAGCAGGGTTAGGTTATAAAAAATATCCCAAGCTTTGAACATCTCACGGAGCACGGTTCAATCAATAATTTGAAAATGGAAAGAGTATGGCATAACTGCAAACCTACCAAGACATGGCCGTCCACCTAAACTGACAGGCCAGGCATGGAAAGCATTAATCAGAGAAGCAGCCAAGAGGCCCATGGTAACTCTGGAGGAGCTGCAGAGATCCACAGCTCAGGTGGGAGAATCTGTCCACAGGACAACTATTAGTCGTGCTCTCCACAAATCTGGCCTTTATGGAAGAGTGGCAAGAAGAAAGCCATTGTTGAAAGGAAGCCATAAGAAGTCCCATTTGCAGTTTGCGAGAAGCCAAGTGGGGGACACAGCAAAAATCTGGAGGAAGGAGCTCTGGTCAGATGAGACCAAAATGAAACTTTGTGGCCTAAAAGCAAAACACTATGTGTGGCAGAAAACTAACACTGCACATCACCCTGAACACACCATCCCCACCGTGAAACATGGTGGTGGCAGCATCATGTTGTGGGGATGCTTTTCTTCAGCAGGGACAGGGAAGCTGGTCAGAGTTGATAGGAAGATGGATGGAGCCAAATACAGGGCAATCTTAGAAAAAAAACAGTTAAGAGTCTGCAAAAGACTTGGGGTGGAGGTTCACCTTCCAGCAGGACAACCACCCTAAACATACAGCCAGAGCTACAAAGAAATGGTTTACATCAAAGCATATTCATGTGTTAGAATGTCCCAGACCTTAACCCCTTCCCACCGACCATACGCAGATGTGCGTACTCAGCTTTCAGGGGTTATACCGGGATGATGCCCGCAGCTGCAGGCATCATCCCAGTACCGTTGTTTAGAGCGGGCGATCATCTATCCGAGTATAACAACTGATGCGGCTAAAAGCCGCTCGGCTGTTATACCGGAGGAGCGGGAGGGGACATCCCCCCCCTCCCGCCGCTCTTACCGGGCCTCCCGTGCGATCGGGAGGCCGGATGTCCAATCGGCTGCCTTCGGCGGCTGGGGGTGGGCTGGAAGGAAGCTGTGGGCGGCTTCGTTCCAGCCTTCTCATTGTAAACGCGGAAGCGACGTCATGACGTCACTTCCCGTTTACTCGGCTGCCAATGGCGCCGGTTTTAAAAAAATATACAGTGTTCAGAATCACTGTTTTCGGCGATCTGAATACTTTGAAGTGCAAAGGAGGGATCGGGGGTCTTTTAGACCCCTGATCCCTCCATAAAGAGTACCTGTCACCACCTATTACTGTCACAAGGGATGTTTACATTCCTTGTGACAGCAATAAAAGTTAAAAAAAAAATTTTTAAACACAATTTATAAGTATAAAAATAAATAAAAAAAAAATAATTTTAAAGCGCCCCCATCCCCGCGAGCTCGCGCAGCGAAGAAAACGCATACGGAAGTCGCGCCCGCATATGTAAACAGTGTTCAAATCACACATGTGAGATATTGCCACGATCGTCAGAGCGAGAGCAATAATTCTAGCCCTAGACCTCCTCTGTAACTCAAACCTGGTAACCGTAAAAAAAAATTTAAAGCGTCGCCTATGGAAATTCATAGGTACCGTAGTTTGTCGCCATTCCACGAGTGCGTGCAATTATAAAGGGTGACATGTTTGGTATCTTTTTACTCGGCGTAACATCATCTTTCACATTATACAAAATTGGGTTAACTTTACTGTTTGGATTTTTTAAAATTCACGAAAGTGTCCCACTCCCAAAAATTTGCGTTTAAAACAACGCTGCACAAATACCGTGTGATAAAAAATATTGCAACAATCGCCTTTTTATTTTCTAGATTTTCTGCTAAAAAATATATATATAATGTTTGGGGGTTCTAAGTAATTTTATAGCAAAAAATACGGATTTTAACTTGTAAACACCAAATTTCAAAAATAGGCTTAGTCATGAAAGGGTTATTCCAGTTGAAAACCTGTGGCAAGACTTGAACATTGCTGTTCACAGATGCTCTCCATCCAATGACAGAACCTGAGCTATTTTGCAAAGAAGAATGGGCAAAAAATCTCTCTAGATCTGCAAAGCTGGTAGAGACATGCCCAAAAAGACTTGCAGCTGTAATTGCAGAGGAAGGTGGTTCTACAAAGTATTGACAGTTCAATACAGAAGGGACAGGAGGGCCCTGCTCTTGGAGCTTACATTCTAAAGGGAGGGGGTGGTGGTACAAAAGGTAATAGATGCAGGGAATAATTTGATGGGGGTGGCTGGGGGACAGATGTTAGGTGGGTGTGGGATAGGCTTCCCTGAATAAGTGAGTTTTCATGGATCTCCCAAAGGTGGACAGGTTAGGGGCCAATTGGACATTATATCTTTTCATGTGACAACACTGAAGAAATGACACTGTGCTACATTATAAAGTAGTGAGTGTACAGCTTGTATAACAGTGTAAATTTGCTGTCCCCTCAAAATAACTCAACACACAGCCATTAAATTCCAAACCGCTGGCAACAAAAAGGAGTAAACTCCTAAGTGAAAATGTCCAAATTGGGCCCAAAGTGTCAATATCTTGTGTGGCCACCATTATTTTCCAGCACTGCCCTAACCCTCTTGGGCATGAACATCACCAGAGCTTCACAGGTTGCCACTGGAGTCCTCTTTCTCTCCTCCACAATGACATCACAGAGCTGTTGGATCTTAGAGACCTTGCGCTCCTCCACCTTCCGTTTGAGGATGCCCCACAGATGCTCAATAAGGTTTAGGTCTGGAGACATCCTTGGCTAATCCATCACCTTTACCCTCAGCTTCTTTAGCAAGGCAGTGGTCATCTTGGAGGTGCGTTTGGGGTCATTATCATGTTGGAATACTGCCCTGTGGCCCAGGCTTCGAAGGGAGGGGATCATGCTCTGCTTCAGTATGTCACAATACATGTTGGCATTCATGGTTCCCTCAATAAACTGTAGCTCCCCAGTGCCAGCAGCACTCATGCAGCCCCAGACCATGACACTCCCACCACCATGCTTGACTGTAGGCAAGACACACTTGTCTTTGTACTCCTCTCCTTGTTGCTGCCACACACGCTTGACACCATCTGAACCAAATAAGTTTATCTTGGTCTCATCAGATCACAGGACATGGTTCCAGAAATCCATGTCCTTAGTGTGCTTGTCTTCAACAAACTGTTTGTGGGCTTTCTTGTGCATCGCCTTTAGAAGAGGCTTCCTTCTGGGATGACAGCCATGCAGACCAATTTGATGCAGTGTGTGGCGTATGGTCTGAGCACTGACAGGCTGACCCCCCACCCCTTCAACCTCTGCAGCAATGCTGGCAGCACTCATACGTCTATTTCCCAAAGACAACCTCTGGATATGATTCTGAGCACATGCACTCAACTTCTTTAGTCAACCATGGTGAGGCCTATTTTGAGTGGAACCTGTCCTGTTAAATCGCTGTATGGTCTTGGCCACCGTACTGCAGCTCAGTTTCAGGGTCTTGACAATCTTCTTATAGCCTAGGTCATCTTTATGTAGGTAAACAATTATTTTTTTTCAGATTCTTCTTTGCCATGAGGTGCCACGTTGAACTTCAAGTGACCAGTATGAGAGAGTGGGAGCGATAACACAAAATTTAACACACCTGCTCCGCATTCACACCTGAGACCTTTTAAAACTAATGAGTTACATGACACCGGGGAGGGAAAATGGCTAATTGGGCCCAATTTGGACATTTTCACTTAGGGGTGTACTCACTTTTGTTGCCAGCGGTTTGGACATTAATGGCTGTGTGTTGAGTTATTTTAAGGGGACAGCAAATTTACCCCCTTACACAAGCTGTGCACTTTACATTGTAGCAAAGTATCATTTCTTCAGTGTTGTCACATGAGAACATATAAAAAAAATATTTACAAAAAAAAAGTGAGGGATGTACTCACTTTTGTAGGATATTATTATATATATATATATATATATATATATATATATATATATATATATATATATATATATATATACACACACACACACACACACACACACACACACACATATATATATACACATACACACACACACATATATACACA